>NC_068986.1:92067272-92068472 GCF_001194135.2 Octopus bimaculoides | reverse complement strand
CTCTCTCTCTCTCTCTATATATATATATATATATATATATACACACACATACATGCACACATACATACATACATATATATATATATATATATATATATATATATATTACTACACCACACACATACTTCATACACAAATATTTGTGCATTAATATACGCAAATTATTTATGCATATACATTTAAACACATACACGTGTTCGTCTTTATTTTCTACACAATAATCGTTACGTGCTGTATCACTTGAATCAGAAAAGATTTTCCTGACAATTCGATAAGGACCTGGAAAAGGTTATTTTTACAATTTACCATATATATTGACCATATATATTAAATATTAAGATCCTGTCGTTGAGATTAAGGTGTAACTGAAACAAAATCCACCCCGCTCAAAAAAAAAAAATTTCTCCTTTGCATTAAGCTGAAAACATAGATTCGATCCTCAGTTGAAACGTATTCCGCCTTCGAATTTATCCTTTTTGATATCGAAGCATAAAACACCTCTCTGTTATTTATATACTGATAAATTTATTTTAGCTCTCAAAATATGGCGTCGAGCTGGTAGAGTCGTTAGTGATTCAGAGAGAACACTTAGCGTTATTTCTTCCTGCTCTATGCGTTTTGGGTTTCATTCTTGCTGAGGTCGACTTTGCCTCTCATTTTTACGAGCGTAAAATAACTACTAGTTGAACACTGGGTCAAGGTAATCGACTTATTCACTCCCTTAAAATTGCCGGCCTTGTGCCAAAATTTGAAACCATATGGTGTCCCAAAATAAGACCGCCAAATTGTCAGAAGCGTTAGACGCTGAATAGAATCTCTCGCGGTATTTGTTCCGATTTTGTTCGCTCTTGGTTCAAATTCCGCTGAGATTAACTTTTTTTCTCATCACCCTTTCACATCTCCAACAGAAATAGTTACAAAGATAAGAAGAGTGAATCATATACGTTGTGTGCATACACAAACACACACCAGACTTCTGCAGTTTCCGTATATCATATTCCATTCATGATTTATCCTCCCTACATACAGACACCTATATCCTCAGAAGAAATAGTAGATACGAAGGGCGTCTTCTTCCATCTCCCTCTTTTTCCTCTTTCTCTCTTATTCTCTCAATACATATGTTCATACATACACACATACACACACACACACACACACACACACACACACACACACACACACACACACACACACACA
>NC_068986.1:92061804-92066405 GCF_001194135.2 Octopus bimaculoides | reverse complement strand
ACACACACACACACACACACATGGGTGCACATAGATATACGTTCTTTTATATATAATGCCGACTTGTTTAGCAAGTGTAAGATAGGTTGAATTGAGAGCTTCCTTACACAATCATAATTGCGCTGGGTTGACCATGTTATCAGAATGACGAAAGAATACCCAAAGTCCTCATGTACAGCCAACTTGAGAGTGGGCACACGAATGTTGATCAATCATGGCTCAGATATAAAGACAAGCTGAAGATCGCTCGCAATACCATTGAGCGAACAGCCTGGGAACGAACAAAATGGAGATTGTTGTGTCAAAATGGTATTAAAAACTTTGTTGCAGCCAGCATTAACAGGCTTCGGGGTGCAAGGCAAAGGAGAAAAGCTGCTGCAGATATACCCCTTGCATTGACCTGTGATCCTCATACTTGCAACATCTGTGGCCTTTTTTGCAAATCGTTTGCGAGACTTAAATGTCACATTCGACATAAGCATTATGACTGACAACGAAAGAGTGCGTTGCCGGAGCTTCATACGTCGAAACCGACGCGGGAGTCCATCATATATATATACTTACATTTATACACATACACGCTCATATATTGTAAAAGACTCTTATCCAAAAGGCCGTGCAATAGTATTGATTCCGGACATACGTAGTTACGAAGCGAACTTCTTAACCAAACAGGCATGTTCGTGGCCTAACTTAATCCTGTGTCAATCTTGATCCAGCTATGATAGGACCATTAGACTTTAGATTTATCATATACAATACGCTTTAACATTTTATAAACGGTAAATATTTGGTTTGTGGTAGATTTTATTGCTATCTATATAGTTGGAATTACCAAGTAGAGGATCCCTTCTTTTACCTTCACTGCATAAGTCTCTCATCTCTTTGCTGACAAATACCAGTTATATAGTGAGGTTGATCCAGTTCACTCAATCCATCTCCTCTAAAATTTATCGTCTGATTCACTGCTAACATGGGAAAGTCACTACCATTCTTACTGACATCGTCCGACCTTCAATATTACTCCCTGATTAGTATAGGGACAGAAGATCATCTCCGAATCATACAGACTAATAGGGTTGGTTTTTCCGGTTTCCCTTAGACAGGACGCCGGTCCGTCGCAAGATCACTCATTTTTGTCAACTGAGTGGACTGGATCAATGTGAAATGAAGTGTTTTGCTCAAAAACACAGCTCACCAACCGGTCTATGAATCGAAGCCGCAATCATACGATATGAGTCCGACACCCTAATCACTAAACTCTGCGCCTCCAACTGACATTGTTGGGTCAACAAAAATTGTGCCTGTGAGTTGATTCGTATGTGCACCGTTTCCAATAATATCTTGTTAGTTCCTTCTAGGAGGTCTATTAACTTCAGTTAGGTCGTATATATTTGGGGTTTAAAAAAGAACGGCATATCTCTTTTCCCACCCACATCGGAATAAGAGAGAATTTGACTTCGTGAATGAGAGCTTTCAACAACATCAACCAAGTGAAGTTAAGTTTTAAAATAAGGGAAGCTCACGGGAAAATAGAAATTGTATTATATTAGTTGTATGGGTGTATATATGTCTGAGGATCACCGCCTATTTATATAGAACTGGGTTATCATTGATACAAATAGCTTAAATATCACTTTTGTTCGCAACATCTATCATGACCTACCGGAAGTCGGTATGGGGCATTGACGCCATTTTACCAACCTCTGTTTTCTTAATCGCGATAAATAATAGACTCTTGTCATACGGAGTGAATGACAAGGCAACCTCTGATGAAACTAGGCTGTAAATTAAAGCTGATTCAGCTTAAGCGTGTTTGTACATAAACGAATAAATATTTACACTTCTAATTATTATTTTTTTATTCATTTATCTTACGCACATACACTCGGGTGATTAAGACAGTTGAGAAATTTTACTTATGATATTCCTTTTTTATACATTCGTCATTCAAAATATGTTTTTATCAATGTTAAAAAGTCAGCCTTAATTAAGATAACCTATGATCAAATACAACCATGAACATCCCGTCTTCTTTTGTATATTCTGAACTACATATTTAATGTAGTCTAAAGTTTCGACTATCCCCCTCCCCCAAATGTTCGGGCCTTGTACCGATAGTAGAAAGGATAATTATTATTATCATTATGATTATTATCATCATTATTATTATTATTATTATTATTATTATTATTATTATTATTACTACTACTACTACTACTACTACTACTACTACTACTACTACTACTACTACTACTACTACTACTACTACTACTACTACATGCAAGGTCGTGTTTGTTTGTTTGTTTGTTTGTCCATGGACAAGATATATCAAGAACCGTTGGATAGGTTCTGATGAAACTTTCAGAGATGTTTTGGCCTGGTGACTGGCACGAACTGGTTAGATTTGGGGATCGATCCGGTACCGGATAAGGTTTCTAGATTATTTGTTAAATTTACTTTACTTTACATGATTGTGATCTTACGTTGACTTTCAAGTGTTTCTCAATTATCTCCCTTTGGGCTGTTTCCAAAGTTTTATTTTCGTTTTTATTACTGATATTGTTTTCACTGCCCCACATCTTGAATACGTCAATTTCTAGGTGTTTATACTTTGACAATTGTTCTACTTCTTTATGAACAATACTTTGGTCAGAAGGGACTGTAATGTCTATCAGTAAGTAGGTATTTTTTCCCATTATTATTATTATTATTATTATTATTATTATTATTATTATTATTATTATTATTATTATTATTATCATTATTATAATTTTTATTATTATTATGTGAGAGAGCAGTGCATGCCATCAAAGTGACACTGGGGTAAAATATACGAAGTCCGATATACCCATCATGACTACCCGTCTGATAAGGGTACAC
This sequence comes from Octopus bimaculoides, assembly GCF_001194135.2. Taxonomy (NCBI): domain Eukaryota; kingdom Metazoa; phylum Mollusca; class Cephalopoda; order Octopoda; family Octopodidae; genus Octopus; species Octopus bimaculoides. The sequence continues at coordinate 92,063,522 of NC_068986.1, read as the reverse complement.
TAGGAACATGCATCACAACCATATGTACGCGACATAGTGGTCTCATATCAAGATAAACAGCGCATGATCTCGAAGGAAGGGTCCAGTAAGAATTTTCTTCAGGTCGAGTAGCTCATCCCGCTCAAAAGGTCCCTGAATAAGGTTTGTTTAAGGATGTTGAGCAAAACACCCATGTTTCCAAAGGTGAAGTGTTCAAACCTCAAAGAATTCCTCTCAACACATGGCTATGATGCTACCCCACTACTTCTGCTCATGATCAGAGATGCACATATCGTCAGCCACCAAGGGACATGCTCAACTGGTTAAGGTTAAACAACTGACAAGCAAATCTTTGGTATTAAGCAGAATATTTATTGTTGATGTTTTATTATTATTATTATTATTATTATTATTATTATTATTATTATTATTGAGTGACAGAGTAGCGCATGCTATCAAAGTGACACTGGGGTAAAATATACGAAGTTCAATATACCCATCATGACTACCCGTCTGATAAGGGTACACTAGGCACATGCATTACAACCATATGTGCACAACATGGTGATCTCATATCAAGATGACCTTGCAGATGCAACCCAGTTACAATTTTCTTCAGGTCGAGTAGCCTATCCCATTCAAGGTTTGTTTAAGTATGATAAACGAAACACCCATGTTTCCAGAAGTGAATTATTCAAACCTCAATGAATTGCTCTCGACACATGGCTATGATGCTCCCCCACTACTTCTGCTCGTGATCAGAGATGTACATATTGTCAGCCATCAAAGGACATGCTCAACTGGTTAAGGTCAAACAACTGACAAGCAAATCTGTGGTATTGAGCAGAATATTTGCTGTAGCCCATGTTTTACACCAAGATAAAACATGTATGTGATAACACTTCCAATCAGTTAAGATCAGAAGCTATGAGAGCCAGCGCTTGGTACTGCATCAGGGTATAGCCAGTGCTTTGTATTACATCAGGGCATTTATTATTATTATTATTATTATTATTATTATTATTATTATTATTATTATTACAATTATTATTATTATTATTATTATTATTATTATTATTATTATTATTATTATTATTATTATTATTATTACTATAAATAAGTACCAATTGAACACTGGATCCGATGTAATCGATTTACCTTCTCCTCAGAAATTGCTGGCCTTGTACCAAAACTTGAAACCATTATTATATAGATCGGTACAAAGAAACAAAGAACTGCAGAAACTGCCAGAGCGATTGAAAGTATCTTGTATTTCTTTATGCTGTGAACTTAAATCTAGACGGAAATAACTTCCCCTTTTATCGATCCGCGGTCGATAAAATGAGTGCCAGTCTGAGCCAATAGCAACATCAATTTTCCTTTGTCTTGACAGCAGCTGGTCCCTCGTAGATGTAGCATATTATGGAATAAAATTGTGTATGTATTCATACATACATACATACATGTACACACACACACACACACACATATATATATATGCACACATACACACACACACATACACACCCACATATATATATATATATGTGTGTGTGTGTGTGTGTGTGTGTGTGTGTGTGTGTGTGTGTATACATATACACATATATATAAACGTACCAACGTACATATTTAGTTGCCATTTGTCTGCATATGTACTTATTGTTTTATGCATGAGTGCGTGTGTGTATGCTTGTGTGATTGTGTACGTGCGTGCGTGTATATATATATGTATATATACA
>NC_068986.1:92060246-92061468 GCF_001194135.2 Octopus bimaculoides | reverse complement strand
CACATGTATGTACATATGAATATATACACATATGTGCCTCTTTCCCCAGCTCTCTTTGTATATATATATATATATATATATATATATATATGTGTGTATATATATATGTGTATATATTCATATGTACATACATGTAGATAGATAGATAGATAGATAGATAGATAGAGAAAAATATGCGTGCGTGCGTGTGTGTGTGTGTGTGTGTACTATGTGTGCATGTGTGTTAGCGTACATGTAAGCGTTTGCATTTACATTACGCCATGTCAAAATTTAGCCAGTAACTGAGTATAAAAAAAAATAATAATAAAAAAACCTTTGCACCCTTTAGTTTGTGATCAAAGCTAAGGATTGACCAGAAGCTACATTTACGGAAATACCTTGTGCATTTTGACAGTAGCGCTTACCTGATGAAAAATTTTCCTTCTCAATCGATTGATTTCGATATTCTGCATGCAATCTTTGTGAAATCTGAAATGTACGAGATTGGCCATCAAATATGTTGTTACATAACAGTAAATGCATACTACTATTTGTTACAAATAGATATGTATGTTATGAGTACTTCATTATCGATTGAATATCAGTTTAAGAACGTTACAGTATTTTGTTCTGAACCTTTACAACCTGCGTTCAAATCACGCAGAGGTTGTCTTTGTCTTTTATCCTTCGAGTGTCCCATTTCCTTGACCATTTCCTTAGGTGATCTGTTCACCTTTTACTTAGTTTAGTCATGAGAGTGCGGCCAAGCTGTGGCAGCGCCTTGAAGAAATTTTTGTTGAATGAATCGACCCCAGTATTTATTCATTTTAAGCCTAGTATTTATTCTGTTGGTCTCTTTTGCCGAGCCGCTAAGTTACGGGGATGTAAACACACCAACACTGGTTGTGAAGCGCTGATGGTGGACAAACATAGAGACAACGAAACACACACACACGCACGCACACACACACACACACACACATATATATATATATATATATATGCTTATTTATACATAAATTTTTATACATAAATTTTTATACGCATATATATTTAAACATATATATATATCTATTTTTAGATTTTTATATGTATTCATATTTATATTCCGTATATTTATGTTTTAAACTTTTAAATTTATTATGTTACCATGTTATGGTGGATGTATATCTTTCAAAATATTAAATATTGTTTTCCTGAATATATTATTGATGAGTTCTACGAATTTATTAATGATATAAAA
>NC_068986.1:92058535-92060099 GCF_001194135.2 Octopus bimaculoides | reverse complement strand
ATATATATATATATATATATACGGGCTTCTTTCAGTTTCCGTCAACCAAACCAACTCACAAGGCTTTGGTCGGCTCGGGCTATAGTAGAAGGCACTTACCCAAGGTGCCACGCAGTGGGTGTGAACCTGGAATAATGTGGTTGGGAAGCAAGCTTCTTACCACATAGCTTCACCTAAAACACATCAATAAAAATTACTACTTTTGATGGAAAGTGCTTGACTTCATTGATAAATCAATTCCGCAAAAGACTGGAACTAATAATGGAAGCATGCGCTGAACTAAATACTCCAAAAGAATTATTTCCCGGAGATATAAAACTCTTGATAAAAGTCGTTACTGTCATCAAATGTAATAATTTTCAGGAAATCGTGCCAAAAGAGTGCATTAAGAATATTGTCTACGATGCACATAGCTGTGATTACGGAAGAGGGAAGCTTTACGGAACCAAAGTTGGTGAAGACGTATTTACGTTCATGACGCTAGACAGTAAGTTCTCTGGACATTTGGTCAAGAGAAAATGTTTTTTAAAAAATGTATAGAAATACAATAAAAACATTTGCAAACCTTCAATAACGAAAAACTTGTTTTACTTCAAGATAATTTATGCTTTTCATTTTATTTAATCTATTCATATTTTTGATTATATTCTTTAATGTGATTTAATATAAATTAAGAGAAACTTCGTTACATCTACTTCAGGTCAACAACATTCTTTGAACATCCGCTCATCCACTCATCGTCCATTCAGTGTTATCAGGTAACTAAAATGTGTTGAAATCTTTGCCAGTAATGGAGAAACGGTTTCTCTATATCCCTCCCTTTCTCCTTCTCCCCCACCCCACCCTTCTCTCTCTCTCTCTCTCTCTCTCCCGTGTGAGTAGGTCAGCTATTTGTCTCTTTCCAACAGATGAACTCGTAGACCTTACTTATGGAGATGTTTATCGAAGAACCGGTTATCTAACGACAGAAGCTTATTCACGCTGGCCTAACCGTCCCATCTGCAATACAGGCAAGTGCTTACGTACTTACGTCTTATATCAGACCCAGTACGTCAACTGCAACGAATGTTATGTTGGCAACATGATTCCGCCTAAAAGCGTCTCAACACACACGCATCGTCTTTCGAAGAACATCTTTTAAATGCAAGACCATGAACAACGACATCGCGGCGACCATTACATCTATAGACCACAATATTCTTTTCTACTCAAGGTAAAAGGCCCGAAATTTTAGGGGAGGGAGCCAGTCGATTAGATCAACCCCAGAACGCAACTGGTACTTAATTTATCGACCCCGAAAGGATGAAAGATAAAGTCGACTTCGGCGGAATTTGAACTCAGAACGTAAAAACAGACGAAATACCGCTAAGCATTTCGCCCTGCGTGCTAACGTTTCTGCAAATTCGTCGCCCTCTATAGATCACAATATTATCAGGTCATCCCATAAGTTCTGTCCGATTTTACCTTTTTTAAAATTGAATGAAATTTAATAGTATTTTAGAATGTCTAATGGAATTAAAAATTATTTTTATGCATTTGTGTACATTTAAACTAATTATATATT
>NC_068986.1:92056532-92057996 GCF_001194135.2 Octopus bimaculoides | reverse complement strand
ACTGTCAGCAATTAGAGCGTTTGAACCAAGCTTTGAAGAAAAAAAGACCCGCTTTAGTGAATCGAAAAGGAGTCATGCTTCATCAGGACAATGCGCAACTCCACACTGCAAATATCACATCACAGAAGATCGAAGAGCTTGGTTGGGAAAAAATTCCTCATCCACCTTATTCTCCCGACCTTGCTCCTTCAGACTACCATTTGTTTCGTAGTTTACAGAATCATTTGAGGGACATAACTTTCGCAAGCCAGGAGGAGGTCGAAACTGACATTTCAGAGTTCTTCGCTTTGAAACCAAAAGAGCTTTATATTGATGGGATTAAAAAGCTTGTAAATAGATGGAAGGGAGCCATAGATAATTAGGGAAAGTACTTTGATGATTAAATTTCAATTAAATATAACATTTGATCACTTGTTTTCTTTAGTCAAAATTCGGAAAGAACTTATGGGATGACCTGATATTTACTTGCAGATAAAAGAAATTATTCTAATAATAATAAAAAAAAAACATAGCCTAACAATAAACGACCGACTTGAATTCAATGCTTACTAATAGACACTCTGAATACTATGGTTCACAATACTTGACACAATTCTTCCTCAAACATAAGTCATATGACTAAGATGAGCGCCATCAGATTTGAAATACCCAAGACACGACTACACTCCAATGACTCCAAAGTGAATAAGTGAAAGTATAGTGAGTGTATATATACATGTATAGAGCTGCGCATGTCTACCGGTGTATGCATTTGTGTATACATGAACGGTGAATTACGTCAAACAAATGAGAGTAGTGAGCAAAACATTTTGTATTGAATATGGGTTACTGAAGCAGAATTTTTATCTTGCGACTTGAGTTTCACTCCATTGCGATCTTCAGGCGAGAAGTGTTATCAAGTGGTGAAAAATATATGCTAAAACAAACTTAACAAAAGAACAGTGTTAACAAGATTGATAGATAAATTTAAAATGGACTAGAAAATTTAAATCACACCCTCTCATCCATAAATAAATCATTGCAAAGGCCAATAAGTAAATGCAAAATTCAAAATCAACCGACAAACACAAGAATTAGACAATATACACACACAAACGAATAGATTCCACCAAATTGTTTAATGACATCAAGTTCTCACTTGAAAATTGTAATGGCGTGAAATTCGAATCCGAAATAAAAATTCAGCTTAAAAAAGTATACATGTATGTATGTATGTATGTATGTATGTATGTATGTATGTATGTATGTATGTACGTACGTATATATGTACGTACGTATGTATGTACGTACGTATGTATGTAGGCAAGCACACACACATACACACACACTTATTACCTGACTTCTTTAGAGTTATTGGATTGGTGTTGAGCCTTAGGTATTTCAAATGTGCTGGATCCTGGAATGCATCCCTATATATATATATATATATATATATATATATATACCGGAGTAAGCACATGAAAT
>NC_068986.1:92055437-92056130 GCF_001194135.2 Octopus bimaculoides | reverse complement strand
TATATATATATATATATATATATATATATATATAACGAGATAACATGGTAGATAGATATATACGTATATATGTATATACATATATGTGTATATTCATGTGTATTACATTATATCATATATACAGTGTATATATGCATACACACACGCGCGCACACACACATACACATATATTGTTCCCTTTCTCTTCTCCCTCTTCCTCCTTTACTCTCCCTCTCGTTGCTCACACGTGACCATCGTCCATCTTTCCTTTCCTCATGTGATCATCTTTCTTTTCCTTCAGTCTGTTGTGCAGTCCAGATGCATCTGTCTCCTCTCCTATTTTGTCTCTTATCAAAGAATCTTCTTCCAGCATTCGCTACCTTACCTCATCTAAGCCTAACGTCCCTCCCTGTTTGTATTCGTTTCGTTTCGTTTGTTGTATGTCCTGTTTTTGTTACCAACTTTGACCCTCCGCAAATCCCAAATTTTATTTTGGTTCGCGGGAGCACTGCCTTCAAAGTCATATTGTTATTCATTGTTCGAAATAAGGAGTAGAAGGACAGCCGACAACTGATGAAGGGTCGCTTGTTTCCATTTGTTTCTCTTGTTCTTTGCGTACCCAACGTTATTTTCGTATTTCATGTTGTTTATGTTTTGTGACGTCCTGTATATATATATGCATATCTATATACATATATATATGCATGTATGTAC
>NC_068986.1:92053487-92054610 GCF_001194135.2 Octopus bimaculoides | reverse complement strand
ATATATATATATATATATATATATATATACGGGCTGGAACTGCGATATATATATGAACTGGGTACATATTAGAAGAGTGGAATGGTATTATGAGTGTTATGAGCTGATAAGGGAAGAAGTGATTCTAACTATGATGCAGAGCAGAGAACCAAACCAAAATATAAAATATCAAAAACCAAAAGAATAAAAAAGGAAAAATAAAACAATGCTGAAATGCAATCCCAGAAGCATGCTACATAGTTGGTGGTATGCAATTTCTAGTGTTCATTGTTTACTTTGGTGCACCGACATGCACAAGCTATTTCCCGTCGCTGATACCAGATGTTAACTTGGTATCAAATGTATGTTTGCCAGAGGTGGTGACGTGATGATGAATTTTGCAGTACCTCAGCCCCACCCAGTGTAGTTTTAATAGATCGAGTATTGCAGAGCTACAGTAGAACCATAATACGAGATAATATAATGTAATGCAACTTAATGCAGTATAATATCTGCAAAAAAACGCTGTGAGTGACCAGGCCGCAGTGGTGCTACGACAGTTTTGACAGCTTAAGAAATGAGTGAAAAGTGGATTGAACCGTTCTTGCGTGTTTTTACAGATGGCCAGAATGGCTTTTACTTGACATAATTGCTTCGGTCTGAGATCAACTATCAAGTCTCTTGTCACGCTAACACTACTTCGAGGTATCTCGTATATTCGTATATATGCTCTTTTACTCTTTTATTTGTTTCAGTCATTTGACTGCGGCCATGCTGGGGCACCGCCTTTAGTCGAGCAAATCGACCCCGGGACTTATTCTTTGTAAGCCTAGTACTTATTCTATCGGTCTCTTTTGCCGAACCGCTAAATGACGGAGACATAAACACACCAGCATCGGTTGTCAAGCAATGCTAGGGGGACAAACACACACACAAGCACACATACATACATATATATATATATACATATATACGACGGGCTTCTTTCAGTTTCCGTCTACCAAATCCACTCACAAGGCTTTGGTCGGCCCGAGGCTATAGTAGAAGACACTTGCCCAAGGTGCCACGCAGTGGGACTGAACCCGGAACCATGTGGTTGATAAGCAAGCTACTTACCACACAGCCACTCCTGCGCCTATATATA
>NC_068986.1:92048459-92052800 GCF_001194135.2 Octopus bimaculoides | reverse complement strand
GAGATTTGGCTGTTATTTCTAGCATGTAAATAGCCTGCTTGGTGGGGGGGGGGATTGAAATTTTTCCCAAAAATTTTTTTCAGAATCGGAATCTCCATAGCCTAAAACGTGGGATTCCGTAAAAAAAGATAATAAATAAGGTGGGGAGAAAGGTTCAGATTACATATAGTCCATCTCTACCCTCATTTTTATCTTTTATATTTTACTTTTTCTCCCAAACTGGACACAAAATATATGAGAGAACATTCCTTCATTCATCTATTCCTCCCTCTCCTCCCTCCCTCTCTCTCTCTATCTCTCTATCTCTCTCTCTCTCTCTCTATCTCTCTCTCTCTCTCTCTTGCTTACTTCTCTCATTTTCTATTTCGCTCAGTTATTTGTCCCGTCTGTCACCATCTTACCCATTACCTCCAACTTACTATTTTCTCCATTCTTCTTATTGTCCCGTTTGATGCCCCACCACCACTACCACCACTACCACCACCAGCACAATTACTACCAGGCCTGTTCGACTTTCTCCGTCATCCCCTCTCTATCAGTTGCTTATTTTCTTTGTTGCTTGTTATGTGTGTATACGTTTATGTGTATAACTGTGTGTGTGTATCTATATATATGTATGTGTGTGTTTGTGTCTTCACCTGTCTAAACATTCGTGTTAAGTACAACGACTACAATCACCAAACTCTTTCTCTTTATGTGTGTGTGTGTGTGTGTAACACATTCGCACATGCACATATATATATATATATATACACACACACATACGCATACATATTCATATATATTGACTGGCATACATATACATATGTAAACCTATATGTATATGTATATATATATATATATATATATATATATATATATATATATATATATATATATATATATATATATATGCATATATACACACACATTCATATATATGTGTGTATGTATACACACACACGTGTGTGCATATACATATATTCACAAACATGCACTAGCGTAGCTAGGGAGTGGCTGTAGGGGCAGTCCACCCCGGGTGGCACTTTTAAAGGGGCAGCACTTTTAGGTCTCCTGTAACCAATATGTTTTTTGTGGGGTCCGGGAGTGGCACACACTCTAATTACGCTAGTGCAAACATGTATATATAGAGGCATATATACTCATATATAAACAGAAACATGTACAGGCATGCATGCATGTATATATGTATATATGAATGTTCTATGAGTGTGCGTGTGTGTGTAAGTATGTGTGCATATTTGTGTATAGATGTATGACATTGTGTTTGCGCGTGCAGGCGTGTGTGTACGTATGTATGGATGCACGTGCTTCCCAGTATCTGTGTGGGGAAGGGCTTGCTCTCATTTATCTTACTTCATTTCTCACCACCACCGTCAAACATTCCCACCACCATCAGACATTCCCACCACTGTTAGCCATTCCCACCACCGTTAGTCATTCCCACCACCGTAAGACATTCCAACCGCCAACGGACATTCCCACCACCGTAAGACATTCCCACCATCATCAGACATTCCCACCACCGTCAGACATTCCCACCACCACCGTATGCATATATTCCTGTATTCTTTTAATCTTTATATTCTTTTACTGGTTCCAGTTACTGAACTGAGGCCATGCTGGGGCACCACCTTTGACGGTTTTTAGTTGGTCGAATCCACAACTTATTTCCATCAAGTATTTTATTGATTTCTATTTCAGTCATTAAACAGTGGCCATGCTGGGGCACCGCCTTGAGGAAATTAGTTGAATAGACCCCAGTACTTTTTTCAAGATTGATGCTTTTTCTATCGATCACTTTTGCCGAACAGCTAATTTACAGAGACATAAACAAACCAACAAGCGGTGGTGTGGGGGGGGGAGTCAGATATACATGTGTGTGTGAGGCTGGATTCCACACAGTTTCCGTCAACCAAATTCACTCACAAGACATTAGCCGGCCCGGAGTTATAGTAGAAGACACTTGCCCAAGATGCTGCGCAGTAGTACTGAACCCAAAACCACGTGGTAGCAAAGCGAGCGTCGTGTATGTATGTATGTATGTATGTATGTACGTACTACGTATGTATGTATGTATGTACGTACGTACGTACGTTTGTATGTATGCATGTATGTATGTATGAGTGTGTGTGTATTTATCCCGCTGCCACCGTATAGCAACGACAGACTTCTTTCAGATTCCACTCATCAAACCCACGCACAAGGCTTCGGTCAGTCCAGGGCCATAGTAGAGGACACTTTCCCAAGTTTCCCCCGCAGTGGAACTGAACCCGGGACCACGCTGTTGGAAAGCAAGCTTCTTACCACACAGCCACGCCCTTCGCCTATGTTCAGTTTTCCTAGGAAAACCTTTTTCCATTCCTTACACCTGTCCACATAATTAACCCTTTTCGTTGTTAAACTGTGAGTTGTATAGCTGCAGTCATCGAAATATCCATCAAATTCAACATGAAACGAAGTGTATAACCTAGTTTCAATAATATACTTTGCTGATCGAATATCATGTTCTTTATGTCATCTGTACAAGACGTATATTTGTTGTTGGCACTCCGTCGCTTACGACGTCAAGAGTTCCAGTTGATCCGATCAACTGAACAGCCTGCTCGTGAAATTAACGTGCAAGTGGCTGAGCACTCCGCAGACACGTGTACCCTTAACGTAGTTCTCGGGGATATTCAGCGTGACACAGTGTGACAAGGCTGGCCCTTTGAATTACAGGTACAATAGAAACATGAAGTAAGAGTGAGAGAAAGTTGTGGTGAAAGAGTACAACAGGGTTCGCCACCACTCCCTGCCGGAGCCTCGTGCAGTTTTAGGTGTTTTCGCTCAATAAACACTCACAACGCCCGGTCTGGGAATCGAAACCGTGATCCTATGACCGCGAGTCCGCTGCCCTAACCACTGGGCCATTGTGCCTCCACACAAGACGTGTATATGCTTGATGCTAATCAACAGCCTGCACAAATACCTTTTTGGATCGCTCTCCACTATTACATTTGTATGTACGTACGTATGCACACAGACACACACACACACACACACTCACTCACTCACTCACTCACTCACCCACACACACATACACACATGCACGCACATGAAAGTGATCAAACGAAAAAAAGTAGCACTCAACACATGTGGTCGGAGTTTGGTTCAGCTCCACTCTACTTAAAATGTTGTTAGCATGTGATACGTCCACCTCATTAGTGTGAGCAGCACTGAATTAGCCATTAAACAAAATAAGCACGAACTTAGGGCAAGGGAAGGCGGCACCACAGAAATGGTAAATGGTTTACGGCACAAAAGAAATCACTTTAAATTTGCTAAAATGATATTTCAAATGGTTTATATGATCGGAAATATAATTTCGAAGGGTTCATGGTGTCATAGAATCTGACCAATGACTTTGCAATGAAATAAATAGGTAGGAGAAAACTTTTCATATATAAATGAAGTGGAAATATTAAAAAAATAAATTTCAATGTTAATTTTGTGTCGTTTTGAAATATTTAAATTTATTTTATGATTTATTATTGTTTATATTTTGAATTACATATATATAGGGACACCAAAAACTTTCAAGTGCTTCGGGCCTGAATGGGTTTTTATCCGGCCTTGAGTGTATGCGTAGTATACTAAGTACGTCTGCCTCCAAGAAAGACAATACAATAAATTTGAAAACTAACAATTTTATTATGGATATTGAAAAATTCAGTTCAGCAACGCCACCTAGCCAAGCAGCTACGCTATGTTGATAAAGAGCAATAACCCAGAAACCGGTCGACAGATGTTGCTTTGTGCTGGATCGGGTGCTGGATGCCCTTTTCGAAAATATAAGGACACAGATATTGTGTCGTATAGCCAAGTGGAAACGATGTTTCCTGGGACTAAACAACACTAACAATCGTCCATTTCAGGACGGCTACATTATGTTGGTTAATAGTCTTTACTTTGAAAAATTCAATGTTCCACGATAACCAGAACTACTTGAACTGTCATCCCTAATGGGAATCCGCTTGCTATAGAGTTAAATGGAAGTTGTATTTATTCGGCTCTGAAGATTGAGGTACGAGGTGTGATCTGCAGTTACATCCACTTGTCTACTTGTTAAGGCGTTTGTTTCTATGTTTATTTGCAACTGTATTTTTAGTACGGCGATGCGTGTGCTTGGGCTGGTAGGCAGATGGATGAGGGTTGTGAAGTTGCGTGTCTGGTTTTGTGATTAGAATAATATATAAATAGAACGGCGTTGGAGAGGTTAAAATGTCAGTTTGGGAGTTGTGAGTGAATGGGTGTTGTTAATGTTGTGTTGACTTTGATTTTTCTTTTTTTTTTTTTTTT
>NC_068986.1:92047388-92048234 GCF_001194135.2 Octopus bimaculoides | reverse complement strand
ATGAATGTACGTATGTCTTTACTTACACACACACACATGCACACACGCGCGCGCGCGCGCACACACACACACACACATATATATATATATATACATGTGTGTGTATGTGTGTGTGTATACTTAACTCCTCCCGTAGAACTACATTCCTGCTTGGCACCTAATCCCTTTTTTTCTTCATTCTTCCCTCCTTGCAACCATTCTTCTTTATTTCTTTTCTTTTTTTTTTGTGGTGAAGAACTCTAATATCCGAAACGTCAAAGATCATTTTCCTTTTTTTTTCAAGCTATTTTGTGTTTTTTTTTTTGTTTATCTTCTTCATGAGCGTGGCTGTGTGGTAACAAGCTGCTTCCCAAACACATGGTTCTAGGTTCAATCCCATGGCATGACACCTCGGGCAAGTGTCTTCTATTATAGCCTCGGGCCGACCGAAGCTTTGGCATATATGTGTGTGTGTGTATATGTTTGTGTGTCTGTGTTTGTCCCTTCGACATCGCTTGACAACCGATGCTGGTGTGTTTACGTTCCCGTAACTTAGCGGTTCGGCTAAAGAGACAGATAGAATAAGTACTAGGCTTACAAAGAATAAGTCCTGAGGTCGATTAGCTCGACTAAAAGGCGGTGCTCCAGCATGGCCACAGTCAAATGACTAAAACAAGTAAAAGAGTAAAAGAGTAAAAGTTAAAAAAAAAAAAGGATGAATTGCTGTGCTCATTTATTTAGAAGTTTTATCAAAACCTTCCTTAATAAATATAATAATGGTTACTATAACATCGTTTCTGCTTTTTACTATATTTAGTATAGATAGTATAATTTGGTAAATAGAATTATATCGTTTTTAATTATCTT
>NC_068986.1:92046071-92047266 GCF_001194135.2 Octopus bimaculoides | reverse complement strand
TTTAATTTTTAATTATATTGTTTAAAAAGAAATTTTCATTTAATTTTTAATTTCTAAATAGAATTAATACTTTTATAATATAGTATATATTTTTTTCTAAGGATTCTTTTCTATACTAGGCATAAGGCCCGAAATTTTGAAGGAGGGATTAAGTCGATTACATCGACTCCAGTACGCAACCGGTACTTAATTTATCGACCCCGAAAGGATGAAATGCAAAGTCGACCTTGGCGGAATTTGAACTCAGAATGTAACGACAGACGAAATACCGCTAAGCATTTCGCCCGGTGTGCTAACGTTTCTTATTTCTTTACTGCCCCCAAGAGGCCACACACAGAGGGGACAAAGAAGGACAGACAACGGGTTAAGTCGGTAATATCGACTCCAGTGCGTAACTGGTACTTAATTTATCGACCCCGAAAGGATGAAAGGCAAAGTCGACCTCGGTGGAATTTGAACTCAGAACGTAGCAGCAGACAAAATACCGCTAAGCATTTCGCCCGGCGGGCTAACGTTTCTGCCAGCTCGCCGCCTTATCGGCGTGCTAGCGATTCTGCTAGCTCGGCGCCCTATATTTTTCTAAGGATTAACTTACTTATGACATACTACATCATCTTATAAAATAACAAATATCAGGTAGAGCAAGTATTCTCGGATTTAATTTAGAATTTTATTTTATATCTTACATTTTTAAAATTGCTTTACCTGATCTATCTTACTTTAATTTGGAATCTAATTATCCGTAATGATATATAGTATTCTAATATGAAATGGAATATTCAATTTAATGAGTACCATCTTCCCTAATATTTTTCCTTCGGGATTCTCATTGATTCAACCTGTCTTCCTCTATCCGTATATTTGTATATGTGTGTGTATGCGTATGTCTGTGTGTGTGTGCGTGTTGTCTGTGTATGCGTGCATATTTATAAAAGGAGCCCGAGCTATTGGCTGCAATTACATACTTGAAGTTAGTGTTGGCAGAGATTAAATCAGCTTGCAAATACATGTTCACTTTACTAAATTTATACTCGGGCTAAGCTCGAACAGCCCGAATGCCGGAGTCACGACTGGTTTGTTTCATCTAACTGCCTGGTTTGCTTGGATTCACTACGTATTAAATTGCAATTCTATTGGGTTGTCCGGAAAGTTCGTGCCGATTTTTAAAGGAAAGAAAAAAAGTCAATATTTACTT
>NC_068986.1:92043142-92045496 GCF_001194135.2 Octopus bimaculoides | reverse complement strand
TCTCTCTCTCTCTCTCTCTCTCTCTCTCTCTCTCTCTCTCTCTCTCTGTAACATTTTAATCGATTAAATACGAGATCGATTAAGTTGTGCATAAATGTTGCATCGCAACATTTTGGGATATGCTAGTCTATTTGAAACGTACGTAGCTGATAAATCATAAATAAAATACGCACGCACATACGCATGCACAAACACACATGTATATATATGTATACACCCTAGATGTAGCTGACCTCAATTCTCGTAAGCCCAATTTCTGCTAAACGTAAGTTGATAGAGATATGAATACACAAGTATGTATAAACACTTATAAAAATATTAAAACATATAGACACACATTTATCATATATACATATGTTTACACGGATACATGTGTACACATAAAAGTATAGAGGCATGTAGATATACATACATACATACATACATACATACATACATACATACATACATACATACATACATATAAAACATTCACATGGGTAGACATTTTCACTGATAGGTATGCGGATAGATTCACATACAAGTGTGTGCGTGTGAGTGTGTGTTTGTGTATGTATGTATGTATGTATGTATGTTTGTGCGCACGCGCGTACATGTGTGAACGTGCGTACATATATTTCCAGTTTCTATTTATTATATTTCTCACCAACAGAGTAAGAGTCGGTCTCCAACAGAGAAACAAGGTCGTCTCATTGGAGTTAGCATTAACTAAGTAATTAAGTTTGTATATACGTGCATGGATGAATTTATGTATGTATGTATGTATGTATGTATGTATGTATGTATGTATGTGTCTGCACATGTTTGCATGTGTTAAAGCATAGATATCATTGCATGTAAGGATTTGTATGTTTCGACTTAACGTATATCTACTACAATACACATGTTTACATATACATATTACATGCTAAACTTCTGGAATGTTTTACATGTTTTCACAGTTGCTTTACATATTTTCACAATAATGGCTGGTAATTGCAGTCGTTTAATAAGCCGTATCTTTTCTGGTTTTGTGATAAAAGTTTCTCGAGATTGGCGCCGATGCAGTTAGTTACATAGCCAAGTGTCCCAATAATCATAGATATAAATCCAGAGTTGCAGTCCGGTTGCACTATCTGCATAGTTCTCATAGGCTTGACATAAATATTTTCATTTTCTTTTATCGTTAGAATTATGTTAATGTCTGTCACAAACAGATTTCTAATGCTGTGTACACTTCCCTTTGTCTGCTTACATGCATGCATGTATGCGTGTGTATGTCTTTATTTTTTTATTCTTTTACTTGTTTCGGTCATTTGACTGCGGCCATGCTGGAGCACCGCCTTTAGTTGAACTAATCGACCTCAAGACTTATTCTTTGTAGGCCTAGTACTTATTCTATCTGTCTCTTTTGCCGAACCGCTAAGTTACGGAGACGTAAGCACACCAGCATCGGTTGTCAAGCGATGGTGGGGGGACAAACAGACACACAAATACATACATATATATTATGTTAACGACGGGCTTCTCTCAGTTTCCTTCTGCCAAATCCACTCACACTTGGTCGGCCCGAGGCTATAGTAGGAGACACTGTTCCAAATTGCCACGCAGTGAGACTGAACCCGGAACCAGGTGGTTGGGAAGCAACCTCCTTACCGCACAGCCACTCCTGCTGCTATGTGTATCTATTTTTATCTGAGGCTCCATTTTGAAGAATTTTTAGTCGAATGAATTGACCGCAGTACATATTGTTTAAGCCTGGTACTTATTCTATCGGTCACTTTTGGCTAACCGCTAGGCTTCTGGTACGTAAACACACCAATACCAGTTGTCAAGTGTGGGAACGGGGGACAAGCACAGACACAAAGACACACACACACACACACATATGACGGGCTTCTTTCAGTTTCCGTCTACCAAATCCACTCACCATGCTTTGATCGACCCGAAGCTATAGTAGAAGCCCAAGATGTCACGTGATGGGGCTGAACCCAGAACCATGTGGTTGGGAAGCCAGCTTCTTACCACACAGCTATGCCTGCGCCTGTATTGATATATGTATTTATGTATGTTTATTTCCTTGGGATTTATTTTAAGTTTTTTTCTTCTTTTGCAGAATTCAAGCTGGTCATTAACAGAGTGACAAGCCTTCTTTGTTAATGTCAAGACACCACTTGGCAGATTCTGGTTAATTTAATTGGTTGATGTATGTATTATATGCATCATATATGTGTTCTCGTCAAGTGTATATATGTAGCTGTGGGTAAACTTGAACTTCTGAATTTACGTGTCAAAAGAGAACAGAAATGCTTATGTTTCATTACTGTTTATATGTGTGTATGTATACATATCCCATATATATATATATATATATA
>NC_068986.1:92041357-92043018 GCF_001194135.2 Octopus bimaculoides | reverse complement strand
TATATATATGGGATTGTGTACATATGTTCACCCAGGAACTTCTAGTGGAGAATCCCTGAAATGTTTTACAAAATCGTCACTGTCTCTCTAATCAAGTGGTTCTCAACCGGTTTCCATATGATCCTTGGGGTTCACATAAAATTTTGTTGTTCAAACTTCACTAATGCACAAAATATTTTAAGAATTTTAAAAATATAATTCCTAATAATATTAAATTATAAAAATACGACTTTTTCACAACCATCGGAGCACGATGCGCTCCTCCCGAACGCAGGTTCGTGCGATGGTTGTGATCTGTAAAAAGTTTTGAGTAAGAACCGGAAAGAGAAGTATGAACACGTAATGCGCATGTGGACACTGGATTCGTAAAATGGAAGAGAAGGATAAAAACGCAATGTGCACGTCAAAATAAATCGGAAGAGAAAAATAAAACGCAATGCCCATGTTAAACAAGTTATATGATGGTCTGCATGCTACGTCTGATACCATTATCACGCGGCTTTGCTGCAATTCTCTTGTTTGAACATCGAATGGCTAGGAGGATCCATCCAAGTAAAATAGTAATCAAAGGGATTCATAGGTAAAAAAAAAAAAATGGTTGAGAAACACTGCTCTATGTATGTATGTATTATGCATGTATGTAGGGAGGTAGGGAGGTCGGCTGGTTTCTTTTCCCGATTTTTTAATTTAGAGCAAATTTTAACCGGCCACCTGCTTGGTGAAAAAGTTGGGAAGGAAAGCATCTTGTTTTGTTCATCTTCTTTCAAATCTTAAGAAGGCTTTTCAGATATTTATTGCTCAAGATATCGCGATCAATTGCAGCGTTTGAATTCCCTCTTCAAGAAGCCAAGTTCAACCATACTTTGTTCCAGAAGGGGTTGGTATATATCTTGTTGCTCCAATAATAATAGATATAAAGCTGAAAGTGTATTTTAGGAACTAGATTCGAAAACTCTTTATCAGTGTTCCATAGATGTTTCTTCTCCTGTATTTTTCTATGTCTAGCATGTATGTAAGCATGCATGCATGTATGTTTGTATGTATGTATGTATGTATGTATGTATGTATGTATGTATGTATGTATGTATGTATGTATATTTTCCAGCTAGTACAGTCTGTGTTCATCAATCTTCTGCCTAGTTTTATCTTAGTATATGTGCTTCTATGTGTACATATATTTGTGTATGTATTGAAGTGAATGTATGTATACGTGCATGTGTATACGAGCAATCGTTTTATATGCGAAAATCTGAGATTCTAGGGACTCGTAGCATCTCGGTGTACATGTGCGTGTGTGTGTCTGTGTGTCTGTGTGTGTGTATGTGCATGTGTGTGTATGTGCATGTGTGTGTGTGTGTGTGTGTGTGTGTGTGTGTGTGTCCGTGCGAGCACTTGGTGTTTATATATGTTTGGTAGTATCTGTATGCGAGAATTCAAGTCCGTCTGTCACTAAATTTGTGTCAGTAAGTGTGTCTGTGTGTCTACTAAGTTTCTGAGAGTGAATTTAAATATTTGGCATTAAAAGATGTGCCGAGCTATTTAGCATACCCACAAAATATTTCAGTCGAAAAACAGGAGAGGGGAAGAGGCGACATAAACGCACATACACACGCTCACACCCATACAGAGAGAGAGAGAGAGAGAGAGAGAGAGAGAGAGAG
>NC_068986.1:92039002-92041347 GCF_001194135.2 Octopus bimaculoides | reverse complement strand
AGAGAGAGAGAGAGAGAGAGAGAGAAAGAGAGAGAGAGAGAGAGAGAGAGAGAGACACACACACACACACATAGATATCTAAAAGTTTAAGATAACTAATCGTAAACGCATAGATTCACCCACGTACACATATATACATAATGACATATTTATACATAAACTTACATATACATATCTGATGATATAAGTTTGGCATGCACAATAACGCTCTTGCAATTCTTATCGCATACATACATACACATAAAACTCATGCATAACGTACATATGTTGCCGTCAAAACAGACGTGCAGGTTTAGCTTAGAGGGCCGTTTAAAATGAGTGTTTGAACATTTTCCGCTACAATTATGCCGATCTAACCCAGCCTAGAGTAAATGGAGTTTTCATTTTTCTGTTATAAACAAGAAAAACACCTTATATTCACTAAATTAATATTATTCGGAATGGATTACAAAGACTGATTTTCATTATTTGGGATTATGGCTGGCATTGATTACAAAATGCCAACCATATTCTCAAGTCACTTGGGTTTACTTTCAAATCAATATCTATTTTTGTGCTATGAAAAGTCTGTAAAGATTATCGGTTCTATGAAGCGGTGGAAAAATTATTGAGATGAATTTCATCCAAACTTAAACCATGTTGCCATTATATAATTTCGACCACACAACTTGTTTAAAGGGTAAAAAGAGCCATAAATGACCATGGGATTGCACCTAGAATGTTCCCCTCAGAGGCACAAGTCCATGCAAGATGTTTATAGAAAACCAGCAGTCACCCATGCATACCAGGCTCCCCTCTCCACGCCACCGATGTTAGAAAACGCCTGAAATGTTCGCGGTAAGCAACCCAAGTGAATAACAACACTAGAAGGAAATATCAGTCTACGCCGCAGAAACGAACATTTATCTATCACCGTATGATGTAAATTCACAACAACGCCAACATCTTACAGAAATGTGCTGAGATACTTAGACGCTGCACCTTTTGGGGAAAATTAATTACAGTAAAACACAAACTAACGACGCTGAATAAAAATTTTCTTTGTCGGAAAATATAGTGCAACAAACCGGAAAATGAAAAACATATATTTGTAAGAAGAAAGCTTTCTCTGGAAGATCTTAAATCATTTTCGTCAAAGACCTGAGATGAAAACAAGGATTTTACTTAGAATGCATTGTGCAAATATGGAAGAATACTATACTATTGCTCAAAGTAGAACATTGTGTCAACCAGGTGTAGTTATCTGCGCGCGTGTATGTGTGTGTGTGCGTGCATATATATATATATATATATATATATATATATATATATAATGATATTTTTTATATAAGCTTAAAGCTTATGGCGATCACCGTGCAATGACTAAAGAAAATAGTCTAATAAAGGGGCATATAAGCCCGCGACAGAAAAAAAAAAGCTTGCCTATCTGCGTGAGGCTCGCACCCACATTTCTTTGTTAACGCGACTAATTGTGTTACCTTTACACCAGCGAATTAGCCTCCCCGTTTCAGTCAAATTTAAGAACTATATTAGTTCGTATTTGTTTTTATGTAAACAATCTTTCTATATGCTTTCGGTGCAAATGGTTTTTAATACGGTGCTGTGTTTTACAATCCTGTAAATAATAATAATAATGGTACTTTTGTATAAGCTTAGTCGCAAAGTTGTTTATAGAAGACCAGCAGTCGCCCATGCATACCCGCCTCCCCTCTTCACGCCACCGATGTTATCCAAAGGAAAAGCAAAGGCCAATACAGATTGGCACCTGTGACGTCGCAACTCATTTCTACAGCTGAGTGAACTGGAGCAACGTGAAATAAAGCGTCTGGCTCAAGAACACAACGCGCAGCCCGGTCTGGGTATCGAACACACAACCTCACGATCGTAAGCTCGACGCTGTAAACACTGAGCCATGCGCCTTCACGGATATATATGTGTGTGTGTTCGTGTGTATCTGCCTGTCTATCTGTCAATTTATCTGTATGTATGCATGTATGTATGTATGTATGTATGTGTGTATATATGTATGCATGTATGTATGTATGTATGTATGTATGTATGCTTGTACGTGAGTATGTAGGTGTATGTGTGAGTTTATGTTAAATAATGACAATAAATGTCATCTGGCAGAGATAATAAATACCCAACGTCGCTTCTGTTCGTAAGAAATATTCACACATACACATGCATAAATATATACACACACACACACATATATATATATACATATATACACATTAATATATATATATACACATTAATATATATATACACATAAATATATACCCGTATATACATAAATATTAGCTCAAACATTCACAGATACATACACATATATAGTTACA
>NC_068986.1:92032636-92035595 GCF_001194135.2 Octopus bimaculoides | reverse complement strand
TATCATTATTTCCAAACTATGCTCAGAATGTCAAGTGGTGTTGGCTTCTGTGCTGCTCCTTATCTAAACTGAATTGCTCGCCACAAGTTTTAGCGAGAAATATGGACAAAATGCGTGCAGTACCAGGTAGTGGCTCTCATGGCTTCTGATCTTAATTGATTGGAAGTGTTATCATGTACATTGTTTTGTCTTGGTATAAAAGATGGGCTACAGCAAATATTCTGCTCAATACCACAGATTTGCTTGTCAGTTGTTTGACCTTAACCAGTTGAGCATGTCCTTTGGTGGCTGACGATATGTGCATCTCTGCTCATGAGCAGAAGTAGTGGGGGAGCATCATAGCCATGTGTTAAGAGTAATTCTTTGGGGTTCGAATAATTATCCTTTATTCAGGGACCTTTTGAGCGGAATGGGCTACTCGACCTGATAAAAATTCTAACTGGGCCCCACCTGCGAGGCCATGCGCTGTTTATCTTGATATGAGATCACCATGTCGCGCACATATGGTTGTGATGCATGTGTCTGGTGTACCTTTATCAGACGGGTAGTCATGATGGGTATAATGGGCTTCGTATATTTTACCCCAGTGTCATTTTGATGGCATGCACTGCTCTCTCACTCAATAATGATAATAATAATAATAATAATAATAATAATAATAATAATAATAATAATAATAATAACAACAGCAACAACAACAATCACACTGTGGCCAATGATGAGAGTAACTGTCACCTCCATAGTTGTAGAGGTATTGGGAGTACTAACAACCAACTTTGAGAAATATGTCGGAGAAATTGGAATTGACATGAGGGTAGAACATGCTCAAAAAACTGCTCAATTGGAGACAGCTAGAATTTTGAGACTGGTACTTGAGTGTTAAGTATCGCGGAAAGAGACTCTGTGAAACCTTTGACAACAGGTTGCTGTCCGCTCTCACAGAATTAACTGGAGCAATTAAAATCGAGATCTCTGAGAAGTAAAATGACGACGACGATAATGATAATAATAACAGTAATATCCGGTGAACAAAAAGGGTGTTGTAAATGTAGCAGAAGGATAACAGATCAATTACGAATTGACAAAAGAGTACTGAGAGATCGCAAAGAGATACACCAATTTAATGATGGTGTGGATAGATAATAACAGAGGGTACAATCGGTATCTCACTAAACTGTTTGGTTTAGCTAATAACGTAACGTATTTAACCAGAAGTCAGATGCATACATGGAAGGCTGAATTGACAATATCAAGAAAGGAACAGATGAAATAAGAAGGAATTTGTTAGGTGAAAAGTATGTCGTCTTTATTGTTTATATTGTGCTTGATACTGATAATGTTTATATTGCAAACGGCAGGAAGTTGGGTATGAATAGGGAAAGAAAGAATTCAAACTCTACTCTTTTTTCTGCTCATGGACGACCTTAAGCTGTCCGAGAAGAGTGACAACCAGATAGATTTAGTTAAAGCAGTTCATTTATTTAGCAAAAACATAGGAAAGGGATTAAGTATAAAGATGTGTGGTATCCATAAAAAGTGGTGGGGAAATGATTGTATCAGCACATGGATAGTGTTACCTGACGGCGAAGTAATGAAGGATACTGAGGAGAACTGATATAAGATCAAGGAGATTGTTATGAAGGGACTATTTAGAAAAGACTAACAGAGAAGATAAAGATTAAAAAGAAGAAATATGATATCAACAATAAACACATGCTGGCATCAGTATTGAGATATAGAGCAGAGATACTCAAATAGAGTAATCAAGAACTAGACAAAAAGAATAAAACGAAAGCTAAGCAGAAAGACACAGAAAGAGATGACAACTCTTGGGGTACTACACCCGAAAAGTGACATTCATGGGCTTTATGTACCGAGGAAAAATGGAGTAAGAGATATTTATCAATCTTTAGAAACCTGAAAGAAGTGAACAGAACAATTTGGAATGGTGTATAGCTAATAGTTCATAATCGTTGTTGGGTAGATGTACTATAGACTGCAGACTGATTTGATAAGGATGAATATAAAAGGATTAGTAAAGAAGGAAAAAAGATATGACGGAATGTAAAAGCAACAAATGAACAATTTCTCATAGATACTAGCTACGGTGTGAATAAGTAAGGAACATGGAAGTAGATGTGAAAATCAGGTTTCAATTGAAATGTTTATCCGTGCAGGACAAGATCAAGTACATAGACTAGATTCTGTAGACAATGTAATGTAAAGGGTGAAAGCATTATCGACAAAGTAAGCGAATGCAATTAAGATACACAAAAAATACAAAAGGAGACACAACAATATTGCAAGCATTGTTCATTGGAAAAGTATAATTTGAATAGAGCGTGTAAGTATAATTTGAATAGAGCGTGTAAGTATAATTTGAATAGAGCGTGTAAGTATAATTTGAATAGAGCGTGTATAATTTGAATAGAGCGTGCAAACACAAGCCCAATGCAACGGAAGGAAATGGATTGTGGGATTTCAACATTCAATGTGAACCAACGACTGAGGAAAGGAGACCAAACATTGTTATTGGCAACAAAAATGAAAGAGTACTCAATAATTGATATAGCACCTTCAAGTGGCAAAAAGTGTGTGAGAAGAAACAAGAAAAAGTTGAGAAATACCAAGATTTGAGAAGAGATCTTGCAATGGTGTATGGAGCACGAAAAAGGACGAAATTAAGGGCAGTCTTGGTACAATAACGAAGAAAATAAAATCATTTTTGAAGAAGATTGGGGTTGAGTTTTGGACTTAATTGACATGAAAAAAACAGTATTATCAAAAATGCAAGGATCCTGATTAGATGCTCAAAAATTGAATTGATGAAAGAATCAAGAGAATTTTATATCGTTATTTATGGCTCACTCCTTGGGTTGTAAAGGTAAAAGATGGTCTGTCTGCAATATTGATATAATGATGATGATGATGATGATGATGATAATAATAATAATAATAA
>NC_068986.1:92027348-92032626 GCF_001194135.2 Octopus bimaculoides | reverse complement strand
TAATAATAATAATAATAATAATAATAATAATAATATGGTGGCTATGGATGAGGAGTGACCTGAAGATAGAGATAGAAGCACTTATATGCGCAGCCCAAGAATAAGCGTTCAGGACTAACTATATGAAGTGCAGAATCGACAACACTACCGAGAGTGACAAATGCAGAATGTGTGACGAGAGGTATGAAATGGTATGGTACATCGTTAGCGAATGCCTGAAATTGGCACAACGCGATTACAAAAGACGACATGACAATGTGGTAAGAATGAACTATTAGGAGTTCTGTGGAAATCACGGCCTACAAAGAGCAAAGACGTGATATGAGCAAACCCCAGGAGTCACCGAGAATGAGAATTGCAAAATCCTATGGGATGCAGTGATTCAGTGCGATCACTTGATCAGTCATCGGAAACTGGACATTGTTGTGGTAAATAAAAAGGAAATACTTCGCACGATAATCGACATAAAATGTCCCGGTGACAACAAGATCAAAGAGAAAGAAGAATAAAAACTGAACTACGACGTTTTGAAGTGGGAAATACAAAGGTTGTGGTCAATGAGGAGAGTAGACGTCATACCAATAGTAATTGACACACCTGGAAGTATCAATACTCAACTACCAACACGGATAAAAAAGATTGGTACAAATGTAAAGATAGAACAACCTACAAAAATCAGCATTGCTTGGAACTGCAGGAATTCTTTGTAGGGTTCTTGAAGCATGACCAGTAAACAAATGTCACCATAGTCTGCTAGCTGTGGACAGCTGACAATTTCCATCATACCCAGCAAAATAAGCTGTGAGCTTTCATCAAATAACAACAATACTGATGATGATGATGATGATGATGATGATGAGGAGGAGGAGGAGGAGGAGGAGGAGGAGGAGGATTTCCATTATTTTCCATCAGGGCGAATAATTCTTTCAAATGTTATCACAAGGCTAGCAATTTTGAGGAAAGAGGAAAATACGCTTACATTAACCCCAGTACTTAACTGGCACATTGTTTTATCGACCTCAGAGGGATGAAAGGCAAAGTTGACCCTGGTGGAATTCGAACTATCTCACAGTGTATTAAGTCGGAAGAAATACCGCTATGTATTTTGCCCGTTATTCTAACGATTCTGGTTACGTAAGGAGAGGCTGGTTATGCAAATGGCCCATTCAAAACCTTCATTATGGAAATATCTGTCAAAGAAATGGCTCCTAGATGCTAACAGCTTATACACGCTGGTCAATTTCTCAAACGGAAGCATGGGTATTTGTTTTTGAGTTTACATCATCTGCCATATAGAATGGACCAAAAGGTGCATTAGCTGCACGATTCGGGACATCCTGGATCAAAGAATACATCCAGACACACGAACACGCAAGCACGCACGTACACACGCACACACACACACACACACACACTCACACTCACACACACACACACACAAGCACACACACACAAACACACACATCTTATCAGTCAAAAAGTAACTAGATGAAAGCCGGTGGTAATAAATCACAAGTACGATCAGAGCTTAGACTGAAATGTCGGGAACCTGCGGATAATAGAAGCTATCTTCATTCGATAATATAAACCAGCCATCGACAATGGACAAGTGTGAAGCAAAGGTCATTAGCTAATCTAGCCACTCTCACAAACTCCCTGTATGTTAATACTTACGATCTGAAAACCAGTGTAGTTTATATTCGTGTCCCTTTATCCGTTGTCTTTGAGGTTCGACAAATAGAAAAACGATAAAATACCAGACTAACAAAAGTGCTGGAGTTGATATGTTTATTGTTAGGAGCAACGCGCCAGTATATTCGATAAAGAAAGAAACTAGTAAAACGAAACAAGAAATGCATGGTGCCAATTGCACATCAGCTTCAAGAGTAAAGGAGACAAAGGACATGGCATTATAAGCTGGTGGCGGTGGGGGAGTTGGAGTTAGATTTCTCACTTTCTCATTTCTTTCATAATTCCTTCTCTATGACCGTAAATAATTGCGACTAAGCAGGAAATGCTTTTTGTATATTAATCGGTCTTTTGTCTATCTTCTATCTTAAGATACTGGAAGTAGCATCTGTTATTTCCCCGCTCGTTCTCATTTATACCAACACCAAATGTCAGTGATTCTCTGAGAATTTTCTCAGTAAAAGATATATCGTTTTAATTTAAAGTTTCAAGTGTTGGGTATTTCTTCATTTACAAAGTACATCTGCTGGAAGTGTGTGGTACATTTAAAAAAATTAGTTTTTAAGCTTTTAGTTTTGCTTTGTCTTTCAATATTTAAAATTGTTTCAGCCTGGATAAGTATCCCTCATTGCATCGTCATGTACATACATACATACATACATACATACATACATACATACATACATACATACATACATATACAGACAGACAGCAAACAGACAGACAAACAGACAGATAGACACAGGTGCACTGACATACATATATATACATATATGCATACATACATATATAGAGATTCATACAAACATACATGAATAGGCATAAATGCTTACATAAATACATACTTAGAAACATAAATACATGCATGCATGCATACATACATACATACATACACACACACACACACACACACACACACACACATACATACATACATACATACATACACTGTCACTTTGATGGCATGCCCTGCTCTCTCATACATATGTGGAGGTGCATAGCTTAGAGGTTAGGGTGGTGGACTCATAATCATAAGATTGTGGTTTCGATTCCTGGGCCGGGTGATGCGTTGTGTTCTTGAGGAAAACACTTCATTCCACCCAGCTGGTAAAATTGAGAAATCCAGCGACAGACCAGCGACAGAAACCGTCTCTGTGCTCTTACAGAGTAATGTGGACTAATCAATGTATACATGCATATATATAAGTATTACATAAATACACACACACACACACACACACACACTATTTCTCTCTCACAAACGCAAGTGCAGACAATGCCGTTAAAGTAGGTCGTTTCGCAAGGAACGGTTCCAGGATCGGTCCTACTACGCGGCATCACTTTAGCAAATGACTTCAACTGTATTCACGAGGCGGATGCTCTCTGTTTGAGTATGTACACACACACACACACACACACACACAGAAAGATAGAAAGACAGACAGACAGGCAGAGTTATGCAAGAACAGTCGAATACATACATACATACATACATACATACATACATACATACATACATGATGGTTGAAAACTCGTGTTCGATTATTGCCATAGCCTGATCGAATGTCCCATGCAGGCGACGGCTACGACCAGCCATTTTTGTGATAGGTCTTACTTTTTTTCAAGCGATGAGTGTGCATGATAATTTTTTAAAGTCGGGAACGGATTTGCAAAAATCCAATCCTACTCTTTGAAAATGGACAACATAAACTCCGAAAGAAGAACTAGTCTACATCATCGGATATTGTCAGCGTCGCGGGTTTTCTCTCAGAATTTACCTCTCCTAGAAAGATGTTGTGACAGCAACAGAGGGACCTCCTATTCCCAGTGGACCAACATACATACATACATACATACATACATATGTAACTAAGCGAATGTCAGACGTTCGTTATTGCCTAAGCGCAATGGAATGCAAGAGTAAAGATTAGGTCTTTCTCTCTGTGCTAACGACTGAAGTTTGAGCATTGATGGATTATAACTTTATACTCAAAGAAATGATTGAAGGAATGACTTTGTGAATTATAGGGTTTTGCTACGGATTTAAAAATTGCATGTATGTTGCTCCAAACATCATGAAAGATCTCGTGGAAGGGTTCACCTTAACAATATCCTTATCTACCTATAAGGAATTGCAAAGCCTTACATTTATGCAAAAACGAAGTTGGTGGAGTGATCAGTGACACGGGATCGAGTTTTGCGGCCAAACTATTAACATACTATAGGAGATGAAGAGACAAGGAGGCGACAAAATACAAAACAGAAACAAACTACACTGATACACTGATCGTAGATGACACAACATAGCAGAAATGGTCAAAAAGATGTGTGTGTGTGTGTGTGTGTGTGTGTGTCTGTGTCTGTGTCTGTGTGTGTGTGTTCTACTGTAGACTCGGGTCGACCAAAGCCTTGTGAGTGGATTTGGTAGACGGAAACTGAAAGTGACCCGTCGTGTATATATATATACATATACACATACACGTGTGTGTGTGTGTAAAAGTAAAAACTTACTGTGAGCAGATTCTGATAAACAGATATACAATTTTGTTATAATTAGACAAAGCAAACATACAACAGACTAACACATAAACTAGGCAAATATACAAATAAGCCAATAGATAGACAAAAACACAGACAAATAGTCAAGCAGGCAATCAAAAAAGTAAGCAGATAGCCAAATAGACAAATATTCGTTCCTGTCTGTTTATCTATCTATCTGTCTGGTTTACAGACAGAAATTGAGAACATAAACGAATTTTCAGTAATTTAAAAAAGAAAAAAGAAAAAAAAACCAAAGCCTCCCTTTCCCTATTAGTTCGGCCTGCATTTTGGTTTGACTAAGAAGCCATGAAAATACGCCCAACATCAGGCCATCATCTCGACATTTGTGGCAGCCGTAGATATATAGAGACATTGTTGTGGAAAGGTCGAGAAGGAACAGTAAAACAGCGAAAAACAGCAAAAGAAAGAAACAGAGGTGAAAACCTGTGAATCTAAAATATTCACTGTACATCTTTCTTTTTGAGTGTATGGATGTTTACGTGTATGGATGTGTGTGTGTGTGTGTGCGTGCGTGTGGGTGTGTGTGTGTGTGCAAGTGTGTGCGTGTGTGTGTGTGTGTGCGTGCAAGCGTGTGTGAATGCTTTCCGTGTAAGACAGTAAATAGATGTATACTAAAGTGTCTGAAAGTATACATGTGAATGTGTGTATACATGGTTTCTATTTTAAGTATGCCTGTCATGAATAAGATTAAAAAAAAAAGGTAATGTAAAAGGAGAAAGGGCTCTATACCCCTTTCTTATTTTGGATCTATTTTAAAACGGGGGCCACATTTTTCATTAATGTTTTACGTAGTGTTTTTGGTACGGAAAGACTTTCAAACTTCGTATACTTATCTATTTTGTGTTATAGAACAGAAAAAAAATTTTGTATTCGAATTTATTTCATGTAAAAAATTGTCTTATTTCGATAATTTCAACCAATCACTGACAAGTATTCAGTTGTTTATATTTACTCCTTTGGCTGATTAAGCGATGTAAAGCGTATTTAATCTCCATACCTTCGTTTTATTTGCTTTTTTCATTTTAAA
>NC_068986.1:92025486-92026985 GCF_001194135.2 Octopus bimaculoides | reverse complement strand
GGATTTCTTTTATTTTTAAGAAGACTAAGAGAAAAAGATGTTTTATATGACACATTCTACCAGTGTTCCAAGTTTCAAAGTGTTTCGTTAATGAAAAATGTGGCCCCCGTTTTAAAAAAGATCACTTATTTTTTTCTGACCAGGCTCCCGTGGTTTTATGGGTTTTTCCACGTGTAACCTTTCCTTTTTCGAAGCGCCTCCCCTTTGGGAGTTCTACTTATTTATTTATCTATTTATTTATCTATTTATTTATTATATCTTTCTCCGTTTTCTTCCTCTTTTTAGACGAACTTTCCTACCTTTCGGACAAAACCTTTTGTAACCTTCGTCCTGTCTTTGTCCTTATATGTTTTTAATTGATATTAGCCCTTGTGGCCAATAAAACGAATTAATTATTATTATTATTATTATTATTATTATTATTATTAGAACTGTCACGTCATCAGAGAAGTATCTTTTTTTTTTCTTTTTTGCTACACTCCTAGTCATGACCCCCAATATGGCTTTCGTAAAGCTGTATTTACCATGGCCTGTTCTAATACGCCACTCACTGGTGATTTCTCGATCTTGTGATGCTCAACGAAAGCAATGTCGTTGCATTCGACATAATCAAAGCTTTTAAATGATGTCTTGTCCGCTTCCAGACTTCATTTGTCTCGTTTCTTGGTGTAGAAACTTCCTGTCACATGACACTACCATAGCATGTGCAGACATGTTCCTTTCTGATTTACGGTCATGTTCCTCAATTCTAATAACCTGCTTGCTGTGGCCTCTAATAAAGCTCACCTCTCTGCAGATGCTACCATTCTTCACTCCTCTTTATCCCCCACTCACAGACACTCCACTCCCCGATGCAGTATAGGTACTCTAATGTCAAACATACATTACATCCATGAACGTTCTAGTCAATCTTGGCTCTTTTAACAACACAGGTAAAATACAATTAGTGTTCAAACAAAGGAAAAACAGTCTCGTAACTTCCTCTCTTTACTTTGGGACAACACAATTAAAATCCTCGAAGTTGTAACAAATGCTGAATCTCACAATCACTGCTGATCTCTCCTGGTGCCCCCCCCCCCACATACATGTTTTCTTCTTATTTTATTATTGTTTAAAATATAAGGACCAGTCTATTTCGCAAATCTTCACATAAGCAAAAGAAATCATGCATCAAAGTTGTTGTTAATTCTGGTTCCCAATTTTGGCCAGCAAGTCCGGTGGTGGGGGCAAATCATTTACATTGACTCTAGAGCTTGAGTAGTGCTTATTTTATCGACTCCGAAAGGACGAAAGGCAAAGTCGACCTCGGTGGAATTTGAAGTGCGAATCTAAAGATGGACGAAAAACTATTAGGAGTGGCTGTGTGGCAAGTAGCTTGCTTACGAACCGCATGGTTTCGGGTTCAGTCCCACTGCGTGGCACCTTGGGCAAGTGTCTTCTACTATAGTTTCGGGCCGACCAAAGCCTTCTGAGTGGATTTGGTAGACGGAAACTGAAAG
>NC_068986.1:92015818-92025422 GCF_001194135.2 Octopus bimaculoides | reverse complement strand
GTGTGTGTGTGTGTGTGTGTGTGTGTGTGTGTGTGCGTGTGTGTGTCTGTGTTTGTCCCCCAATGTCGCTTGACAACCGATGCTGGTGTGTTTACGTCCCCGTAATTTAGCAGTTCGACAAAAGAGACCGATAGAATAAGTACTAGGCTTACAAAGAATAAGTCTTGGGTCGATTTTCTCGACTAAAGGCGGTGCTCCAGCATGGTCGCAGTCAAATGACTGAAACAAGTAAAAGAGTAAAGCATTTTGCCTGGCGTACTAACGATTCTACCAGCTCGCCACCTTAAAGCTGCCATTCTTTACTCAGGTAGAGCATTTATCAAGAAGTAATGTTCTCCTGACTTGATATGTTATATATATTTGTATCAGTTACAGAACAGTATTTCTTTTCACATATCAAAATACTGATGAGAAAAATTTCGGAGAAGATAAAAGCTCAATCATGTCAAATTACGCAAACTTGCACTTCTTTAGTTACTAACAGCATTATTTCAACTAAGTTGCACTATGGAGCGTTGCATGTTAGTGGAATTACAATGGAAGAAATGGAAAACATTCAAGTATTTAGGAACTGTTTTTTATGAGTGATGGGAGGTAGGAAACAGAATTAGATGCAAGAATTGCTGGAACTGGTTTAATGATGCGCCAACTTCAGCACTTAATCACCAGAAGGAAAGAGGTGAGTGAAAGGAAAACAAACTCACAATCTTCAGTTCGGTTTTTCGTGCCTATCGACACTAGCACTTGTATCTGAGTCTGTATTTATTCCATCAGCCACTTTATCGAACGGCTAAGTTAGAGGGACGCGTAAACAAACCAAAACAAATCCGGTTTCTGAAGCAGTGAAGGGAAACAAACACAACAAAAAGACGCAGATGCACACACACACACACACATAATGATCTTCCTCGCAGTTTCCGTCTCCCAAATTCGCTCACAAAGTATTGGTCGACCCGGGGCTATAGTAGAAAACGCTTACTCAAGTTGCTGCGCAATTGGGACTTAACCCTTAACCACGTGGTTACAAAGTGAGTTTCTCAACCACACAGCCATCCTTGTATCTGTGGTGATGAATCTAAAGAGTATGATCAAGGATGCAAGGGTCCGAAATGGGGTTCGTCTGAATGGCCACTGGAGCTAATGCTACTTGATAGGGTGCGTGATTCAGAGATCAAGAAATCCAGTAATACAAGCATAGGGATAGAATGTCTCAGAGAAGATTTTATAGACGAGGTTAACTGGCAGGGAAATCTAGAGGTAAACTACGAGTGAGATTACTGGATAATGTCCATACCTTCAGAAGATCTAAGTGAAGCTTCAGCCAGATCATTCGTTGACGGTTGCTTCTAATAAAACTCTCTGGAGGATGTTCTGAGGACTTTGTCAACATGACTGTCACAGGAGTAAGTGGGTGATAAAGATAGCAGGGCGTATATACATATATGTATGTGCGTATGCGAGTGTGTACGCGCGTATACACATGTTTATGTACTACTGCTTATAGTAGAAGACACTAGTCCAAGACACCACACAGTGGGACTGAACCCGGAAACGTGTGGTAGGGAAGCAAACTTCTTACCACACAGCACACACGCACACACGTTTATATACACAGGTGTGTATGAATGTATGCATGTATGTATGTATGTGTGCAGGAAGGGGGAAGGGAGGGAGCAGTAGGCAGGCAGGGAGTGAGAGAGGTAAAGAGATAGACAGACATATAGATAGATAGAGAGAGAGAGAGAGAGAGAGAGAGAGAGAGAGAGAGAGAGAGAGAGAGAGAGAGAGAGAGAGAGAGAGAGAGAGAGAGAGAGAGAGGTGCAATGTAAATGGTTAAAACAAAATTTTGAGTTTGAAATATACTTAAAAAATGTGCAGGATATTGCTCATATATTCCCAAACTCTTAAGATAAATGCTTCTCTTGACACTACTCACCCTAATTCGTTCGTCTGTCGTACCCTGATTAACTCCGATAACAACAACAACAACAACAACAACAACAGTAGCAGCAGCTGCCAAAATTGTGGATGTTATGATGACATACACCCATTCACATTAAGGATTCCGCTCACTGATATTAATGTTTGTATGAAGCTTTGCTCTAATTTGTGACAATCCCCCATGGTGGGAGAGAAAGAGGGGAGGAGGGAGAAAGAGATGGAGATAGAGGGACAGAGAGAAGGAAACAAACAAGAAATATGGAGAAGAGTAAAACAGTTTCAGAATTATTTTTTTCCCTCGGGAGCTAAAATTTCACCATTAATCCTTGTTAATCTCAGTTGGAACACCAGTCGATAATTTACGATAATTTACGCCACGACGACGACGACGACGACGACGACGACGACGACGACGACGACGACGACGACGACGACGACGACGACGATGACGATGATGAAAAGGACGATGACAACTACAGCGATAACGCCGACGACGACGATGGTGATGATCACCATGGCAATAATGATGACGATGACGATGTTGATAGTGACGACAAAGTCAATGACGATGATGATGAAAAGGACATAGAATAACGTGGACACCTGACACAAACAAAATATATCAACAGGCAATGAAGAATAAACAAAAAAATACTCCTCCACCGAAGAATAAAACCCCCATATCATTTAATTGAGGGATCTTTGTGATGACTGACCAATGTTGATAAGGGTTTTTCTCTATCTTTTCTTTTTTTCCCCTTAAACCTGTGAACAGGCTAAACAGCAAAAAATAAAAACATACAAAAGACTCTACTCAATTTCTCTGCCAGAAATCAAATCTATCTCAGGATTTTTTATTTTATTTCTTTTATATATAATTTGTCAGATAATTAGCCTCATTTCTAACACTGAAAATTCATCACCGTCAACATCCTTTTACGCCCATTTTCCTTACTAGTATGAGTTGGACGTCTTGACAAGAGCCAATGGATTGGAGAACCACTTCTAGATACAGTGTCTCAGTTTTAGCATGATTTCTACGGATAGATACTTTGCTTAACGTCCACTACGTTACAGAGTGCACTAGGTGCTTTTCTCGCGGCACCAGAACTGGAGCGTTGGTGCCACGAGAAAAGCATATACACATCTCAGGCATTTAAATGTTTATTAAAAATTTTATTCATCAATTAAAAGATGAGGTTTTGTTCCTCATATTTTTGTTCATTTTTCTTTATTGCCTGTTGACATATAGGTGCAGGAGTGGCTGCATGGTAAGAAGCTTGCTTCCCAACCTCATGGATCCGAGTTCAGTCCCATTGCATTGCACCTTCAACTAGAATCAGTGGTTCTCAACCAGTTTTTTTACTATTGTTCTCCATGATTCCGATTTTACTCAACTGGACTCTTATACCCATTCTGTTTTAAAAATCCTATCAAATTTTCATAATTAAATATTATTAAGAATTGTATTTAAAAGATTGTTAAATTATTTTGTGCATTGTAGAAGCAATTTATTGCACAGATTTAAACAACAAAATCTTATAAGGACACCCAAGGGCTATGTGGACCCCATTTGAGAAGCACTGACTTAGATGCTCTCTCAGCTGCCTCTATATTGTTCTTGATGCTCCTCTGTAATGCCCAGGGTTTAACAGGCTTTACTCAGGGTATCACCTGCAAACCATCAACTGCCACCCTTCGTTTTTCCACTCATCATTGGAGCACTCTTACACCAACTCCTGGTACATAGCTCTCTTCCTCTATTGTGCCAGACCTCAAATGGATGTCTTCACCAATACAAACCACCAGTGCCAAACGCAAATTCAAGCATTCCTCGAATACAAGGAGTTTTACCCCTAAGGTTTGTATTCTCCAAGGATCATCCAGTGAACATTTAATGAACAAAATTTTGCTAACCAGTTTTGTTCACTTTCTGTTTACTAAACAAAATTTTGTACATCCAAGGTTTATTCACTCAAGTATATTTTTATAACAGTTGATTAATAAAACATTTAATGAACAATGGTTTGTTCACCCAATGCTGGAACTAAACAGCAAGAAGACTTTTCTTTTTAACTAGGTAAAGGTATGGCAGTGAGGATAAGAAGTTTGCTCCACAACCACAAGGTGCTGGTTTCAATATCAATGCACAACATTGATATTGTCCTTTAATATAGCTTCAAGTTGACTAATATCATGCAAGTAGACAGAAACTGAGCAGAAGCTCGTTAATGTGTGTGTTTGTATAAGACACATGTTTGTGTGTGCATATATGTGGTACATGCACATGTATGTATATCTTTCAATGAGGAGTATTGGTGAAAGATGTAAACAACATGAAAAATAAAATAAAACTAAAAATATTTTTTCAGAGACTCCCTCAACATTTTCATCATCATTTAACGTCCGTTTTCCTTGCTGGCATGGGTTGGACGGTTTGACCGAAAACTGGTAAGCTGGGGAGCTGTGGCAGGTTCCTGTCTGATTTAGTAAGGTTTCTACAGCTGGACGCCCTTCCTAATGCCAACCACTCCAAGAGTGTAGTTGGTGCTTTTTATGTGCTACCAGCATGGGTGTCAATGACTTGCACTGGTAACAGCCATGACTATGGTCTCACTTGGCTTGACATGTCAACTCAAGCATAGTATGTTGCCAAAGTTGACGGTCACCTGTCACTGCTTCCATGAGGCCCATTCATCATCGAAATCAGAAACACAATGAACCAGTAATTGCTCCTTTGGAAACCTTTAAGCCTTAATAGTGATGTAAAATAAGAACAGAAACATTTCAAGAATGATGTGAAGTCATTTATAACAAACAATCAGTTTAATTAATTATACACAATCATGTTATTTAACATATGTTTTTTAGAATTGCAATGATACATAATTGTAAATTTATTTTATTTTTAATATAAATATTTTAGATATTAGCGAAGAAATTTAATTTAACCTTTTGTAAGAATATAAAGCAAACTCAAAAAAAAAAAAAAAAATTCATTTTGAGCAAATGTCTTCTGCTATAGCCCTGGGCCAACCACGGTACTATGAGTTAAGTGTTGGAAACTGGATGTACAGAAATTGAATATTGAGAAAAAAAAGTCCGCGGCAGCGGTGGTGGTGGTGGTGGTGGTGGTGGTGGCAACGGCAGCAGCAGTAGTGGTGGTGATGACAACAAAAGAAATTATTATTATTACTAATGTTGTTGCTGCTGCCGCTATACTTTCTTTCTGTTATGTAGAGTTTTATAAACAAATTTACCAGTCAAATACTGGGGTGGCACTGCCTAATTAATTATCCTCACAACCAAATAATAAATATCATTAACCCTTTTACTACAGAAATCGGACAGATATATGCACTCAAAATGTCATTACCCTTAACAGCAGAAAGCTGTTTTATATATCAATCCATCTTTCGTTGAAGAATGTCATGTCTGAAACTATTTTCTGATGAGATTTGTCAGATTTATTGAGGCAATGTGACTTGCAGGAAATAGCAATTCTATTTTTTGGAAGATATTTAACATCTGAAATAGCCATTAAATTTAATTTCAGAGTGAGGGGGTTAACATAATTTTTATTTTCCATATGGGAGGTTCTACAGAATAAAATACCCACTGAAGTGCAGGGGTCAATTTACTCAAGCTGTATCCTTTGTAAGGATTTGTAGCCTTGTGCCTAAGTGGGGAATTATCACAATCCTCTTCATCCTCATCTCCCTCCTTCTACTACTCCTACTTTGTTCCTCCTCATCATCATTGCCATCCTTGTCATCACCATCACTGTCATTGTTATCATAATCACCACCATTAATACCATCAACATAATCCCTCTACCTCCTCATTATTATTATTATTATTATTGAGTGAGAGAGCAGTGCATGCCATCAAAGTGAAACAGGGGTAAAATATACAAAGCCTAGTATACCCATCATGACAACCCATCTGATAAGGGTATACCAGGCACATGCATCACAATCATATGTGCACGACATGGTGATCTCATATCAAGATAAACAGTGCATGGCCTCGAAGGTGGGGCCCAGATAGAATTTTCATCAGGTCGAGTAGCCCATTCTGTTCAAAAGGTCCCTGTATAAGGGTTGTTTCAGGATGTTGAACGAAACACCCCTGTTTCCAGACATGAATTATCCAAACCCCAAAGAACTCCTCTCACATACATGGCTACAATGTTCCCCCACTACTTCTGCTTGTGATCAGAGATGCATATATCATCAGCCACCAAGGGACATACTCAAATGGTTATGGTCAAACAACTGGCAAGCAAATCTGTGGTATTGAGCAGAATGTTTGCTGTAGCCCATCTTTTATACCAAGACAAAACAATGTACATAACACTTCAAATCAGTTGAGATCAGAAGCCATGAGAGCCACTGCCTGGTACTGCATCAGGACATATTATTATTATTATTATTATTATTATTATTATTATTATTATTATTATTATTATTATTATTATCTTCATCACTACCACTGTCAAATCAACAAAGATTTGGCTTCAGGGAATCCTATATCTAGATTTCCAGCAGGAAATTTAGTGTTTTTTTTTATTCATATATTGCTTCAAAATGATGGTAAATGATAGCAGAAAATTTAGTGGATTGTCTTTTTATTGTTGTTTTTTTTTCTATATTAATTCATAAATTGACTCAAAGTGATGGTCATGGAGAGAGGGTCAACCTTTGAAACAAACCTAATATTTGACATAGTTGTCAAGGATGTGTACAGCATTGCCAAACAGATGAAGAGAAAAATAAAATAGATAAACTCTGTGATGCACCAGAAGAAATAATTTTGTAGCAGCACATGGTGCATCTGTCTTGAAACAATGCACTGCACAATTCAAGTGCAGTGCAGTATGGTGTAAGTGTCACGAAACAGGCCTTTTGTAAATGGTCTCTTCTCCTCCCTCTTTCATACAGGTGTACCTGGCAACGGTGAACAGGAAATCACTAAGTCTGCAAAGAAAATGAAGCAGATAACAGATTAAAAGGAGAAGGCAGAGTAGTTTATATATGTGTGTAGTATATGTATGTATGTGGAGGGGCAATGGCCCAGTGGTTAGGGCAGCGGACTCGCGGTTTCGATTCCCAGACCGGGCGTTGTGAGTGTTTATTGAGCGAAAACACCTAAAGCTCCACGAGGCTCCGGCAGGGGATGGTGGCGAACCCTGCTGTACTCTTTCACCACAACTTTCTCTCACTCTTACTTCCTGTTTCTGTTGTGCCTGTAATTCAAAGGGTGAGCCTTGTCAGACTGTGTCACGCTGAATATCCCCGAGAACTACATTAAGGGTACACGTGTCTGTGGAGTGCTCAGCCACTTGCACGTTAATTTCACGAGCAGGCTGTTCCGTTGATCGGATCAACTGGAATCCTCGACGTCGTAAGCGACAGAGTGCCAACAACAACAACAACATTACATTGTGTGTAGTAATGTGTGTAGGAGGGAAAAAAGAACAAAACAGAAATAGATATAAACAGGAGAGATGATATGTGTGGACATTTTCAATGTTCTCTACTTTGCACCTAATCTGTGACCACTTATCTCTTTCTTCCTACCCCTTTCTCTCTCTCTCTCTCTCTTTTCCTTTACACTTCTTCTCCTCCCTCTTCTTCTTTCCATCACCATTCCTCCTTTCTCATTTTTCTGTTGAAGGACTAGCATTTGAAACATTAAAAACTCATTCCCTTCCCTTTCAAGTGTTAGACTAATAACACCTTTGTTAAAACATATCCCTCCTGTGATTTGAAGAAGGGGTGTTTTTATGGGGTTTTTTTTTGCTTTTGCTCATATATTCATACCATTGCAAATATATGATTCACTGTTATATTCAGTTTTTTTCTCTGTCAGCTCATTTGGACTCCATCATTCATGCACACTGACACTACACATGTAGGGGTGTATGCTCACCTCATTTTATCAGACATGCAGAACAAGGTTGAGATAAATCAGAAACATTCACAGCAACAGCTGGTTTGCTTATTGCCCACATTCATTATCCATGTTTCACTACCATGCAGTATCACACTTCATCTACAAGTGTCATACAATCTAACTTTCATGTGGAAAGAAAATTTGTTACCAATCCAGTTCCACAGAAACAAGATATCTACTGGCAGAAACGTTAGCATGCCTGGCGAAATGCTTAGCGGTATTTCATCTGCCGTTACGTTCTGAGTTCAAATTCTGCTGATGTCAACTTTGCCTTTCATCCTTTCGGGTTGATAAAATAAGTACCAGTTACGCACTGGGGTCAATGTAATCGACTTAGTCCATTTGTCTGTTCTTGTTTGTCCCCTCTATGTTTAGCCCAGTGTGGGCAATAATGAAATAAGAAACGTTAGCACACCAGGCGAAATGCTTAGCGGTATTTCATCTGCCGCTACGTTCTGAGTTCAAATTCTGCCGAGGTCGACTTTGCCTTTCATCCTTTCGGGGTCGATAAATTAAGTACCAGTTATACACTGGGGTCGATGTAATCAAGTTAGTTCATTTGTCTGTCCTTGTTTGTCCCCTCTATGTTTAGCCCCTTGTGGGTGGTGAAGAAATAAGAAACAAGCTATCTACTTTTTCAATATCCAGTCCACTGGTAAGCATGTTTCTGGCAATTAAATACATGCCAAAGTATAAGGAAGACTGCATCAGTGGAAAATAGTAAAAGATTTATAATTTGTGTGAGGCTGCCTACAGTCAGACAGCATGAATTGCCATACTTTATGGGAAAACTTTAAACTGGGTATTAATGATAGATATCTCATGTCTATGAAACTAGATTTTGTTTTTGAGTATCTCTTCCTTTTAGCTAATTAATCATGCTAAACATGATATTTTACATTCCTATTGAGCAGTCTTACAAATTCATTTTGGATAATAGAATAATTCTATGTATTTCTGTGAAGTATTTATTTACACAGGTATCATAACAATTTGCTTACACAGGTTCATTATTCATTGTCCTAATTTGGGCAATCTCATAAATCATTTTTTGTTATGTAAACCATTTGCAAGTATATATCAGATATTTCCACCTTGTTCTGTACAGTATAGACTATTTGTGCTCTATACATAATATTATGTTAAATTCAAATTACAATAAACATAAACAAACGAAGTTTGCTTTTAGAAGCGTCAAGATGTCTTATAAAGTTAAAGAAGTGATTTTAAGTTCTCAAACGCAGGATAAAGCAAATAATATAGCCTGAACAGGATAAACTACCCCTATTTTGCAGAAAAAAGTGTAGGCAGCTAACAAGTGTGGTAAGTAGCTTGCTTACCAACCACATGATTCCGGGTTCAGTCCCACTGCATGGTAACTTGGGCAAATGTCTTCTACTATAGCCTCAGGCCGACCAAAGCCTTGTGAGTGGATTTGGTAGACAGAAACTGAAAGAAGCCCGTCGTATATATGTATATGTACATATATGTGGGTGTTTGTGTGTCTGTATTTGTCCCCCACAACATTTGTCCTTGACAATCGATGCTGGTGTGTTTACTTCCTCGTAACTTAGCGGTTTGGCAAAAGAGACCGATAGAATAAGTACTAGGCTTACAAAGAATAAGTCCTAGGGTCGATTTCCTCCCTAGGCGGTGCTCCAGCATGGCCACAATCAAATGAGTGAAAAGAGTAAAAGAGTATAT
Organism: Octopus bimaculoides; assembly: GCF_001194135.2. Lineage (NCBI taxonomy): Eukaryota > Metazoa > Mollusca > Cephalopoda > Octopoda > Octopodidae > Octopus > Octopus bimaculoides. The sequence goes on along the minus strand of NC_068986.1, from coordinate 92,015,819 downwards.
A
>NC_068986.1:92012139-92015590 GCF_001194135.2 Octopus bimaculoides | reverse complement strand
ATATATATATATATATATATATATATATATATATATATAGGTGCATGGCATGGTTGTGTGATTAAGAAGTTCACTATGCAACCATGTAGTTTCTGGTTCAATCCCACTACATGGTGCCTTAGGCTAGTGTTTTCTACTATAACCCTGGGTCAATCAAAGCCTTGTGAAAGGATGGAAACTGAAAGAAGCCCATCATATATGTCTATGTATATATATATGTGAGTGTGTGTGTATGTTTGCGTCTCCTTGTCTTGGACATCACATGAGTGTTGTAAATGAATGTCATCCATTTCCAATATTCTGTGAAAATATGTCTGACCATGGTGAAATATGACATTGCTCGGAAATAGGTGAAGGTTGATGACAAGAAAGGCATCAAGCTATATCATCATCATCATTTAACATCTGCCTTCCATGCTGGCATGGAAAAAGGGGATGTTATGATTATAATGATAATGATGGTGTGTAGGTGTGTGTGTGTGTGAAATAAATGATGTAACACATGAAAACAAAATAAGGTATACATACAAAATATATACATATATTTTACTCAAAGATATCAATTTGTGTATATGTACACAATGTATATAAAAAATATATACACAGATACATTTTATTAATCAATAATGCCAAAACCATCAATCCAAGGCTAACTACCATATGTTTACTAATAACACACTTATAACTTTTCCTCATATTTCTAATTAATCTAACTGTTGTGTAATGCTTATTTTAATTAATTCAGGTTGCCAATGCTTGCATCATTATTTTTCACACTTAGCAGATCTATTCAATTTTGTATGAGTTTGTATCAGCTATGGTGGTTGGCACTCCGTCAGTTACGACGTCGAGGGTTCCAGTTGATCCGATCAATGAAACAGCCTGCTCGTGAAGTTAACATGCAAGTGGCTGAGCACTCCACAGACACATGTACCCTTAACGTAGTTCTCAGGGAGATTCAGCGTGACACAGAGTGTGACAAGGCTGACCCTTTGAAATACAGGTACAACAGAAACAGGAAGAAAGAGTGAGAGAAAGTTGTGGTGAAAGAGTACAGCAGGGTTCGCAACCATCCCCTGCCGGAGTCTTGTGGAACTTCAGGTGTTTTTGTTCAATAAACACTCACAATGCCCAGTCTGGGAATTGAAACCATGATCCTACGACTGCGAGTCCACTGCCCTAACCACTGGGCCATCGCACCTCCACTGTATCTGCTATAAACAGTAATAAACCAACATCCTCTCTGTGAACAAACATTGAGTAAATGATAGTGATGAGACACAAATAAATACTGAAACTAGCGACATCAGACAGCATACACATACTGTGGAATACTCGGCTGGTCACATTATAAATCAGTCTGAGGTAGTTCCATTGACTGAGCAAGTAAACTCAGTCAAAACTGAGTGAGGATTCATTTATTTTCCTGTACTTTTATCTATACATGCTTATATATGTGTATGTTTCACTCTATATATATGTATTGTGGCTCTATGTGTGTACAGTATATTTGTGTATGTATTATGTTCATGCATAATGTGACTACATGTGTGAGTGGATGTATGTGAGTATTTACATATGTTCAGTGAGTCTGTGTGAGTATAGTACATCTGTGTGTTGTGTATACAATGTGACTATATGTGTCTATAAATGTGTACAGTGAATCTATGTACGTCTGTGTGCAGTGAGTTATGTATTGGACTGTGCGGTTGTGTGTAACCATATATGTATACAGCATGTGTGTGTGTGTGTGTGTGTGTGTGTGTGTGTGTGTGTGTGGCTAGTGTAAATGTGTCTCTCACTCATTCATACAAAATACATTACTAAACATACTGACATCAACTTTTTGCCAAAAGAATTCTCAGGGGTGGGAGGGGAAGAGAATCCTACTGCCAGACTTAAAGATGTCTCAAAGATTTATCCATTTCCATCACAGACACAAAACTTAAAAGAGAAAAAAAAGATACACAAATAATTATGCATAGACATACATACACACACTCATATTTATGCACATGCACAAATATACACACACAATCACATACCTACACATACATGTGTCTATACACACACACTCATACATATATATATATATATATATATATGCACACACACAATCACATATACATACATGTGTCTACACACACACAAACACACACACACACACACACACACACACACACACACACACATATATATATATATATATATATATATATATGTGCATATACAATTATACAAACATACACCCATACATAGAAACATAGACATACACATATGCACATTGACACATTCATTCACCGGTTCAATCCATTTGACAAAAACAAGCCTATTTACCATAATTTCAGAATGCTTCAGTGCTTTAAAGTTTGGTAGAGAGTAAAAATGACTTAGTAAAGAGTAGAGGTGAGGGCAGACAGTCAAGATTAGTCACAGGAGCAGACAGCATAATGATACCCACCACATAAGCATGCACTGGTGTTCCTACTATACAAAACCATAGAAATTCTTGGCCATTACAAACAGTCAAACAAGCACTCTTCAGTGGATGCATCCATTCACACATCTCTGAACTCATTTAGCAACACATACAACAAGACATTTATTCATGTGTGTGTGTGTGTGTGTGTGTGTGTGTGTGTGTGTGTGTGTGTGTGGTTGTACAGGCAACACTGATGCTGAATAACAGAAATGAATGGCTTATATGTAAAGGAAACTGAATAAATTCAACATACTCCATTCATTAGAAACACCGAATTCACTTTTAACATTGTGGACTCCTTCGTTGAACAATTTAATTTGAATAATATTGATGTGTAAGTGCATAATTCCATATGTGAATCCATATGTGATACAGAGTGTGACAAGGATGGCCCTTTGAATTACAGGTACTACTCATTTTCACCAGCTGAGTGGACTGAAGGAATGTGACATAAAATGTCTTGCTCAAGAACACAACACATCGCTGAGAACTGAACTCACGACATCATGATCATTAGCCAAATACCCTAACCACTAAGCCATGCACTTTCGCTATGATGATGATGATGATGATGATGACAAATTTTAAAATACAGGATCTTAAACCTACTGACCAGATATAAACAGCAGAACCTACACACTTCAACAAGAAGTGTATATCAAGTACCCTTATGATTTTGTAAAGAAGAGAATAAACACATCACTGATACACACAAACACTTTTCTCTGTGAGCACATGTGTGTGTGTGTGTGTGTGTGTGTGTGTGTGTGCACGTGAGCAAACCACCCATAAAAACCTTGGTGCTATCTCCTCTTCATCAAACACTTTCAACATTCAACACTTGTTTCTTATTAAGAACCATCATAACCAACATCAAATAATAAAAATAATAATATTATTATTATTATTATTATTATTATTGGTGGTGGTGATGGTGGTGGTGGTAGTGGTGGTGGTGGTGGTGGTGGT
>NC_068986.1:92011475-92011843 GCF_001194135.2 Octopus bimaculoides | reverse complement strand
ATATAAATATATATATATATATATATATTATATATATATACATATATATACATATATACATATACTTTTTTACTTGATTCAGTCATTTTGACTGTGGCCATGCTGGAGCACCACCTTTTAGTCGAGCGAATTGACGCCAGGACTTATTCTTTGTAAGCCTAGTACCTATTCTATCATTCTCTTTTGCCGAACCGCTAAGTTATGGGGATGTAAACACCCCACTATCGGTTGTCAAGCGATGTTGGGGACACATATACATATATATATACACATATATACGACGGGCTTCTTTCAGTTTCCGTCTACCAAATCCACTCACAAGGCTTTGGTCGGCCTGAGGCTATAGTAGAAGACACTTGCCCAAGGTG
>NC_068986.1:92010536-92011465 GCF_001194135.2 Octopus bimaculoides | reverse complement strand
ACAAGGCTTTGGTCGGCCTGAGGCTATAGTAGAAGACACTTGCCCAAGGTGCCATGCAGTGGGACTGAACCCTGAACCATGTGGTTGGTAAGCAAACTACTTACCACACAGCCATTCCTGTATATGTATATATATGTATTCCATCTTTTACTTGTTTCAGTCATTAGACTGTGGCCATGCTGGGGCAACGCCTCGAAGAATTTTAGCTGAATGAATCAACCCCAGCACTTATTTTTTTTAAGACTGGTACTTATTCTATCAGTTCCTTCTACCAAACCGCTAAGTTACTGGGACATAAATACACCCACATCTGTTGTCAAATGATGTTAGAGGACAAACACACACACACATGTATATTTATATATATATAACGGGCTTCTTTCAGTTTCCGTGTACCAAATCCACTCACAAGTCCATAGCGGGTGCCACGCCTATATATATATATATATTCATAGGATGTTTGTTTTAATTAGTTAGTATGAACTTTGAACATTAACTAAAGAATACCATGCTTCAGATGCTTCAGATGGTACAAATAAATCTATGATAGTGACTTCAAAGCGTCACCAGTAGTTAGACAAGGCCAAATCCAGATGAAACTGAAAGTCACTGCCAAAAATCTTAGAGGGAGCAGGGGGGGGCAGTTTCTGATTCCCTCAAAACACCTTGTGTATGACCGTGCGTCAGTGTATAAAAACACATAAACACATGGGTTTGATTATTTCCAGTTTTCACCATGGGAGTAAGTGGGTGTACATGTGTGTGTAGGAATCATACATACACACAATGCATATATGCATGTGCATGTGTGCGTCTATGTGTATGTATGTACATATATGTGTGCATGTTTGTATTTGTATATGTATATATATATATATATATATATATATACATATATATATACATATATATGTATATATATATATATA
>NC_068986.1:92009131-92010238 GCF_001194135.2 Octopus bimaculoides | reverse complement strand
TATATATATATATATATATATATATATTTATATTTATAGAGATATAGATATATACACACACACACACACAAACATGTATACACAGATACACAGACGAAAAGATATATTTAGACAAATACATAAACACATGCATCTACATTCACACCCATATATACACCTATATACATATACAAATACATACACACACTATAACAACATATATACATACATGCTTATGCATGTAGAATCAAAGACAAAACTGGTCTCAGAAGCAAAGGGTTACTGAGTGCAGTGCCATATTCTACTGACAAGCCATTAGACATCCATCTGTAGGTTGCCAGGCAGTCATGCCAACTTCCCTAACTTGAAAGACCAGAAACAATAATTAGGATAATGGTAATGCCATTCTTTAATTACCAACAGGTCAGGCTTCTCTCCTACACTCAGATGGTGGTGGTGGTGGGGGGTTGTATGTGCATGTATGCTCTGTGTGTGTGTGTGTGTGTGTGTGTGTGTGTGTGTGTGTGTACATGTGTCTGTGTGGTATATCTATATAATTAATTTTAAAAGAAGTACTTTTCCTTCCAAAGAAGTTAACGCTGTGAATATTCCACACTTATTACACAAACACACACACACTCACACACTCACACACACACACATATATGTGTATCTATCTATATATATATATATATAAATAAATTTGTGTGTGTGTATATATGCTTAGTTTAGAATGGTGGTAGCTGATGAAGGAAATGTTCTCTATGTGGCCTGTTTGTTTTCTGTGCTCTGTTTATGTTCTGTTTTTCATTTTATCCACGCTTTTTTTTTGCGACGTCCTGTACCCAGATATGCATCTATATATACATGTAGATGTAGGTATGTACATACATGTACGTATATATGCATATACTCACATATTATTTGTATTATTATTATTATTATTATTATTATATATATATATATAATATATATATGTGGCTGTGTGGTAAGTAGCTTGCTTACCAACCACATGGTCCCGGGTTCAGTCCCACTGCGTGGCATCTTGGGCAAGTGTCTTCTACTATAGCCTTGGGCCGACCAAAGCCTTGTGAGTGCATTTGGTAGACGGAAACTGAAAGAAGCCCG
>NC_068986.1:92006003-92008183 GCF_001194135.2 Octopus bimaculoides | reverse complement strand
TCTTTCTTTCTTCCAGAAACAACAATTTGTCATTTTCTGCTTGTCTGAAATCATTACCATTACTTCCTCAAACATCTTCATCTTCCTTTTTCTTTATCAGTTTTCTTTTTATTTTTCATTCATTTATTCTCTTTTTCTTCTTCATTTTTTGTTCGCCTCTTCCCCCTCCTCTTCATCTGAGACTTCCTATTTATTCAAGATCTCTCCTACAATATTTTTCTTCTTCCCCTTCAATCATCTTTCTCACTAGCTTTCTTCATACATGTATACATACATAAACACAGGCACACACACACACACCTCACATTAGTGTAAGAGAGAGAGAGAGAGAGAGAGAGAGAGAGAGAGAGAAAGCATGTGTGTGAGAAAGTGAGAGAGGGGAAAAGCATGTTTGTGTGAGAGTATGTGAGAGAGAGAATGTACATGTGTGTGAGAAACAAAGAGGGAGAGAGAGTGACCGCGCGCGTGTGTGTGTGTGTGTGTGTACACATACATGTGTTTATGTGTCTCAGTGTTTGTGTGTATGTGTTTATGTGAGTGAATACAGACATATAAATACATGAATGCATACACACACACACATATATACATTAGAAGAATTGGTTATTTCAAGATGTTGTTTTGAATATTTAAGAATCAAGGATCGGTCAAAGTAAAAATAACCAGGGCTTTGGTCAACAAACAAAGAATTCTTCATGTGTGTGTGTGTGTATGTGTGTACATGAGTAAGAGAGAGAGAGATTGAGAGATATTAACATATATATGTATCTATATATACACATATAGGCGTAGGAGTGGCTGTGTGGTAAGTAGCTTGCTTACCAACCACATGGTTCTGGGTTCAGTCCCACTGCGTGGCACCTTGGGCAAGTGTCTTCTACTATAGCCTCGGGCCGACCAAAGCCTTGTGAGTGGATTTGGTAGATGGAAACTGAAAGAAGCCCGTCGTATATATGTATATATATATGTTTGTGTGTCTGTGTTTGTACCCCCACCATCGCTTGACAACCGATGCTGGTGTGTTTACGTCCCCGTAACTTAGCGGTTCAGCAAAAGAGATCGATAGAATAAGTACTAGGCTTACAAAGAATAAGTCCTGGGGTCGATTTGCTCGACTAAAGGCGGTGCTCCAGCATGGCCGCAGTCAAATGACTGAAACAAGTAAAAGAGTAAAAGAGTATATACACACACAAATATATATTCTAGTAAACATGAAAGACACACTGTTTTCTGCAACTTATATATAAGAAATGATAAAGTAGCAAGTCGTGTATGTATATACATGTGTATAGTTGAATGTTTATCTTTGTGTTTGTAGGTTTGTTTGTACCACTATAGTAGCAGGAATATACATGTCTATGTGCAAATGTGCCTGTGTCTACATATCCCTTGTCTGTGAGTATGTATGCAAATGTACATACATGCATACCTATTATATATTCTTTTATTCATTATCGTCATTGTCATCATTTAACATCCATTTTCCATTTGTATATATCTACACTCTCTGAGTGGTTGGCGTTAGGAAGGGCATCCAGCTGTAGAAACTGCCAAATTAGATTGGAGCCTGGTGTTGCCATCCGGTTTCACCAGTCCTCAGTCAAATCGTCCAACCCATGCTAGCATGGAAAGCGGACATTAAACGATGATGATGATGATGATGATGATGATGATGATGATGATGATGATGATGATAATGATATCTACGTGTGTGTGTGTGTGTGTGTGTGTGACTTATATTAGTAAACATTAATTTTAAGTATTTATTATAACGTAATTAGAATTTTGATTCAATTAGAGTTCAATATTTATTTGACACCAGAAAAGGCCTTTAGACATAAAATAACACTACAAGAAATGTCATAGAATCCATGTCTGCATGGAAAAAGTGAACATGAAATTGATGATGATGATGAGGATACTGATATATGTGGTGTGTATGTGTGTGTGTTATTAACACCTTGTAAGCATGGAGCTAAGTGTCTTTTGCATAAGTAACAGCTTCCTTGATTTTCAACTGGATTCAGAAAGAAAAAAAAAACATTGATTTTGAGGAATTACTCTTTTATTCTTTTACTCTTTTACTTGTTTCAGTCAATTGACTGCAGCCATGCTGGAGCACCGCCTTTAGTCAAGAAAATCGACCCCAGGACTTATTCTTTGAAAGCCTAGTACTTATT
>NC_068986.1:91998646-92005826 GCF_001194135.2 Octopus bimaculoides | reverse complement strand
ATATATATATATATATATATATATATACATACACACATATATATACATACATACATACATACATACATACATACATACATACATATGTAAAGATAGATAAACATGTCAGGCTGCTTTCATTTTGCATCTACTGAATTCACTCACAAGGTTTTGGTCAGCCTAGGGCTATAACAAAAGACACTTGTCCAGGATGCAGTGAACCCAGACTCTTGTGGTTGAAAATCAAACTTATTACCACACAGGCAACACTGCACTTACACACACACACACACACACACACACACACAAAATGGGGTCAAAGTCAGTCATGTCAGCATAAGGAGACCATTCATCTTTCTGTAATAAATACTATCCCTTAGAAATTTTGCCATTAATACAAGCCCAGCAAATATAACTGGTTACCTTATTTGGATAAATGCAAAGAGGCACCTTTTTTTTCTGGAAGATCATAGTAGTAAGCAAGCGAAGAAAATTAACTGAAACTCAATACATAGGATTACTACTATATATGTCATGGTTGGAGAGAAGATAGGGGTCAGCTATTGTAGTTGGTGGAATTCATCATCATCATTTAATGTCCATTTTTCCATGCTGGCATAAGTTGGACGACTTGACAGGAACTGGCAAGGCCAGGAGCCACATCACATTCCATATTCAGTTTCGGCTTGGTTTCCACAGTTGGATGCCCTTCCTAACACCAACCACTTTACAAAATGTACTGGGTGTTTTTTACATAACACCATCACCAGCGCTTTTTACATGGTCCCAGCACCTACACCAATGATTTTTTACATGGTACCTTGGTTTTAGGGTATCAATTCTGTTGTGGTGGGTTGGACTTCTTGAGTACAGCAACATGCCACACATCTCAGTCCTCTGTCATCTCCTTTGTAAGGTTCAGCATTTTGAGATCAGCCTTCAATACTTCATTCCATATCTCCCTGGAACTATCAAGAGGAATTTCAGTGGACTTTTGAATTGAAGCAAAACTAGTATCAATTCTATAAAAAGAATAGGGAAGAGACCCCTCGATTAGTTACATGGAAAGGATGAAGAATTACTGAGATCTAAAATGTCCCAACTACTTAGACATCTGTGCCAAACAACTGTGACAACAGGCAACTTTCATTGAGTAACGATTAACTGCTATCCCAAGAGACCATCAAACTTACACAGCAATTAAGTGTAGAACAAACGTGTGCAGGCATCCATACATGCCTACATATAAAATACACACAATTTTATACATGCCAACATCATCATCATATCATCATCATCACCATCATCATCATCATCATCATCATCATCGTTTAATGTCTGCCTTCCATGCTGGCATGGGTTGAACAGTTTGAATGAGGGCTGGAAAGCCAGAAGGCTGTACCAGGCTCCAATCTGATCTGGCAAAGTTTCTACAGCTGGATGCCCTTCCTAACGCCAACCACTCTGAGAGTGTAGTGGGTGCTTTTTACATGCCACCGGCACAAGGGACAGTCAGGTGGTACTGACATCGACCACACTTGAATGGTGCTTTTTACGTGCCACCGGCACGGGAGCCAGTCAGGTGACACTGGCAACAACCATGCTATAAAATACATACAATTTTATACATGCCAACATACAAAATACATACATGAGAGAGGTCCCCAATTCATTCTCAGGTGCCCCCTTTCAGCTCAGAATTTAATTCCAAATACTTTTGATATTTATAGGTGCAGGTGTGACTGTGTGGTATGAAGTTTGCTTCCCAGTCACATGGTTCCAGGTTCAGTCCCACTGCATGTCAACTTGGGCAAATGTCTTCTCCTATAACCTCAGGCTGACCAAAGCCTTGTGAGTGGATTTGGTAGATGGAGACTAAAAGAAACCCATCAAATCTGTGTGTGTGTGTGTGTGTGTGCGTGTGTGTATGTGTGTGTGTGTGTAACTGTCTGTCTATCTTTTTGTCTGTGTTTGTCTTCCACCATTGCTTGACAACTGATGTTGGTGTGTTTACGTCCCCTTAACTTAGCGGTTCAGCAAAAGAGACCAATAGAATAAGTACTAGGCTTTAAAAAATATAAGTCCTAAGGTTGATTTGTTCAATTAAAACCCTTCAAGGTGGTGCCCCAGTATGGCCACAATCAAATGACTGAAGCAAATAAATGATAAAAGATTCATGCCTACATATAAAATACACACACATACACACACATATAAAAGTACAGTCTTAGCTGTCAGAGAGCAATCTAAAAATAGAAATGAACAGTATTGCACTGCTATTAATTATGTGACTTTAATTAAAGATTTTATTAAAGAACATTCTGAAAAAACACAATACACACACACACCACACCTCTATCACCACCACTACCAACAACAACCGGCTGTTATCAGAAGATGTCATTTCTTAATTATTTAATTTAAGACCAGACCAAGGAAAATGTCAAGGGAAAAATCTATTATTTGTGGATTTAATTAGAAACCAAAACCAAATCCTCAACAAGTGAGCAGCTAGGGGAAGCGTTTGAAATTTGAAGATTTAATAAAAGACCACACTACTCTTTCCTTCCATTGGCCAATCACCTAGAAATGGGAGATGACATTTCTTTGACAAGTAATTAGCCAGAATCTTATCCAATAATTACTGAATAGAGTATTAGTTCAATATTGTTTATAAATTCGCTAATTTATTTTCATGTTCATTTCAATGTTTGTTTTTCTTTACCATTATAGGTTAGACAAGGAATTATTTAAGGCAAGATTTTATGGCTGGATGCTCTACTTTCATGATTCCCAATGCTGGGCACACACCCCCACCAGTGGGATCTGGGAAAATTGTGGTGGGGCATGGGATACAAATTTCTTTTTTTTTTCTTAGTAGGACATGGAATTGTGAAAATCTCTCTCTCACAGCAAAGATACCACACCTATATTCAACCTAGCCAAATCAATCCCACCCCCGGTCAAGCATATTGTGTGAAGACAGTTTGTTACAGTATAGCACCCCTACATATATACATATATCAACATCGGCATGGTTTATAAATAAATTCATATATGAAAGTCATACACAATATTTTTATCAAACATGTATTTATTCCTGCAGTGAAAATAGCTCCCATGAATAAACTTCAGGGCTTTCAGCAGCTTCAAATGGGAACTGAACCAAACCTATTTTGTTGTCATTAAAAGCATCATGTAAGAAGATTGTTTACCTCACATTACAAGCTGCCTAACAAACAACAGTTCTTCTTACAGAGAATGTAAATAGAATTATAACAGGCATAAACAAAATTTAGATAATGGTGCTGCAAGGTTAATGACCAGACACTGAAAACAACAGGACTAACAGTGTGGTTATGAATAATTGTGTGTACACAAGCCATTAGTTAATGACCACATTTGCTAAGTGGATCCCACCAATGGTAAGAATGAGAAAAAATCTATTTAAAAATGTGGACAACACACACACACATGCCATACAGTCAAATGCATACACACATGCATACATATATAGGTGGAGGCTTAGTTGTGTGGTTAAGAAGCTGACTTTGTAACCATGTGGTTTCAGGTTCAAATCCACTGTATGGCACACTGGGCAAGAGTCTCCCACTAAAGTCCTGGACCAACAAATGCCTTGAATGAAATCGGTAGAGGAAAATAATGTGGAAGCCTCTGTATGTGTGTGTGTGTGTGTGCGCGCGCGTGCGCGTATGTGAGTGCATGTGCATGCCTATTAGTGGTTTTGGTTGCAGGAATAACCAAGTGGTTAAGGAGGTCATATTTCTATCATGAAACACTAGGGCAAGTTTCTTGGGCAATTATCTTCCGTGACAGTCTAAGGTAAACCCAAATCTTGTGAGTCAAACTGAATAAACAGAAACTATGTGGAATCCTACCAAATGGACTATACCTGTAATTGAAAGGACCAGTTTTGTCATACACTGTATCACATTGATGCTGCCTGAGAATTATTCAAAGGTTACAAGTGTCTATGGAATACTCAGCCACTTGCAATATAATTCAATAAGTACAGCTTTTAGCTGATTGAATAACTGGAATACTCAACAGCTGTTTATCTGTATGTATATATATATATATATATATATATATATATATATATATATATATATATACCAGAGTAAGTACATAAATGTGAAACAAGGTGGAAAAAAATAGTACTTGAATACCAGATCCCTGAAGTTTATTCATGGGACCTATTTTCACTGCAGGAGTGGTTGGCATTAGGAAGGGCATCTAGCTGTAGAAACTATGCCAGGTCAGATTGAGCCTGGTGCAGCCTTCTGGCTCACCAGCCTTAAGTCAAACTGTCCAACCCATGCCAGCATGGAAAGCGGATGTTAAACGATGATGATGATGATGATGATGATGATGATGATGATCACATGACTGACCAGACTATGAGATGGTCTTGGTTTGAATATCTTTGATCACAGGTCAGCTAAATCAGAACCGACATGGTACTGATAACAACAACAGCAACAACAAAAAGTAAGTAAATTTGTTTACTGTAATCCCTTAGCATTTAAACTGGCCATATCCAGCCAAAATATTCTACCAGTTCTATGTTCCACAAGCCAGATCTGTGATCTCACACCTATCCTATACTGTCATTCTAAAAATAAACAGTTGCATCACCAAAATCTCAAAGCAATGAGATAATGAATGACTAAATCAAAACAATGTGAACAGATAAGCTTTACAAAGTAATCTGAATGCTAAAGCCTTAAACATCAATCAAAAGCAAGCCAATGACATCAGTGGAGATTAGAACTCACAGCTCAGCTAGTTAGCAGTCCAGTACCTTAACCTCAGAGCCATTTGAGATCCAATTAAAAACCAGCTATTACCAACCAAATGGCTAGTAAAGAGAGAAATCATTAATCAGAAATTTAATTAAAAAGTCATCAGCAACCTAGATGGCTTCTAATGAGAAATTTTAATTTAAAACTTCTAATTAAAAGACCAACTATATATATATGTGTGGATGGTTTATAAAATGGAGAAGAACACAACTGATAGGTGTGTTCAGAAGTGGCTGTGTGGTAAGTAGCTTGCTTACCAACCACATTGTTCCGGGTTCAGTCCCACTGCGTGGCACTTTGGGCAAGTGTCTTCTACCATAGCTTTGGGCCGACCAAAGCCTTGTGAGTGGATTTGGTAGACAGAAACTGAAAGAAGCCCATCGTATATATGTATATGTATATATGTGTGTGTTTGTGTGTCTGTGTTTGTCCCCCCCAACATCGCTTGACAACCAATGCTGGTGTGTTTACGTCGCCGTAACTTAGCGGTTCGGCAAAAATGACCGATAGAATAAGTACTAAGCTTACAAAGAATAAGTCCTGGGGTTGATTTGCTCAACTAAAGGTGGTGCTCCAGCATGGCTGCAGTCAAATGACTGAAACAAGTAAAAGAGAAAAGCGAAAGAGAATCCATAGTGTAGCAGAGAGCAGTATAGTGCAATACGCTTAACAGTCATCATCATCATCATCATTTAACGTCTGCTCACCATGCTAGCATGGGTTGGACGATTTGACTGGGGATTGGCGAACCAGATGGCTACACCAGACTCCAATCTGATCTGGCAATGTTTCTACAGCTGGATGCCCTTCCTAACGCCAACCACTCCGAGAGTGTAGTGGGTGCTTTTTATGTGCCACGGCATGAGGGCCAGTCCAGCGGTACTGGCAACAGCCATGCTCAAATGGTGTTTTTTATGTGCCACCTGCACAGGAGTCAGTCCAATGTTTTGTTCACATGCCACCAGCACAAGTGCCAGTCAGGTGAAGCTGGATACGATCGTGCTCAAATGGTGCTTTTTACGTGCTACTGGCACGGAAGCAAGACTGCTGCTCTGGCAGTGATCCCACTCGGATAGTGCTGTTAGTGCTCCACTGGCACGGGTACCAGTCATCGAATTTGATTCAGTTTAGATCTCACTTGCCCCAACAGGTCTTCGCAAGCTGTGTTTAGTGTCCAATGAAGGAGAGGTTGGCATGGGTGCCAGTCAAACATCTTAAAAATATTGCACTGTACATTTCATGTTGCTTCCGTCCACTCAGCTGGTAAAAATGTGTAGTACTTGTTTTACAAGGGGCCACCCTTGTCAAACTCTGTGTCACTGCATTAAGGGTACACGTGTCTGTGGATTGCTCAGCCAATTTCACAAGCAGGCTGTTCCATTGATCGGATCAACTGGAACACTTGTCATTATAACCAACCGAGTGCCAGTTGGATATGCACAGGTATGTGTGAATGAGTGTGTGTGTTGGTATGTGTGTGTTTGTGTTTATTCGCTTACAAGAGAGAGAGTAAAAAAGATGAAGTGGGAGGGAGAGTGAGAGTAGGAGAGAAGTAGTGAGTTGATAAATGTCAAAGTCACTTCACTGACATTTTCTACAACAATATTGTTGGTACAGTGATAAAGTGGTGATGGTGATCATGATGATGGTCATATGATGTAATGGTAGCAGTGGTAACAATGATGATGACGATGATGATGATGATGGCAGTAGTGGTGTTAGTAGGGGATAATGATGTAGGTGATGGTGGTGATGATAGTAATGATGATAATGGTGGTGGTGGTGGTGGTGGTGGTGGTGGTGGCGGTGATCATGATGAGACTAATGGTGTTGACATAGGTGGTTGCAATGGTGATGTAGGAAGGAGTTGATGTACGTGGTGGTTGTGGCTGTCATGATTATGTTAACGATGATGATGATGATGATGATGAGAAAGATAACCATGGTGGGTGTTAATGGTAGTAGTAGTAGTAGTAGTAGTAATAGTAGTAGTAGTAGTAGTAGTAGTAGTAGTAGTAGTAGTAGTAGTAGTAGTAGTAACAGCAGCAGCACCAGCAGCAGTAGTAGTAGTAGTAGTAGTAGTAGTAGTAGTAGTAGTAGTAGTAGTAGTAGTAATAGTAGTAGTAGTAGTAGTAGTAGTAGTAGTAGTTGGTTTGCATGACAATGATGGTGGTGATGATGGCAATGTAAGTGAAGATAGTTGCAGAGCTGGTGGTGATGGAGATGATGTATTAGAGATGACTGGGTCAGTTGGGGAAGTAGTACTGGTGATAGATGGCCAGAGGTAGTAATGATGAGAGGGTTGAGACTATAAGTTTAGAGATTACTTAACCAGAGTAGCTGCACATATTTGCATTATATATATATATATATAT
>NC_068986.1:91997061-91997854 GCF_001194135.2 Octopus bimaculoides | reverse complement strand
ACTGACAGGGTCACCAAGTTACTTGCAAGACAAAAATCTTTTGAGAGAGGAGGGGATCTTATTTCAGATAATGAAAGGTTACAGTGAGACAGAGAGACAGAAACAGGTGTCTTATTGTAGAGGAAGTACAAGATCACCCAGTGAGAGAGAGAGAGAGAGAGGGAGAGAGAGAGAGAGAGAGAGAGAGAGAGAGATAGAGATCAGGAATGAGGACAGAATTAGGTGAGTTGCCTTAAAGGAGATACATGGCTACCCAACTTGAGGGAAGCACAGGAGAAGGAGAGTGATGGTGAGAGGCAGCAGGATAGAGATGGTGGCAAAGTGCCAGGTGTACTCACAAGGGATGGGGATCAGAATGTAAATGTGATGGTTGAGTAAAAGAAAAGATATAGATGGTGGCAAGTGCCAGGACATACCCCTAAGGTTCAAAGGTCATAATGTAAGCAACAGGACATTGCCAAGAAGCGTGAATAGAGAGTGGGGAAGGGGAATGCGGTGAGTGGTAAAAACCTGGGTATATAGATGGGGGGGATGGGGCTACCGGATAGCAATGATACAGAGAAACAGAGCCATGAGGACAAGATTGGGGAATGAGAGGTAAGCATAGTGCAAGAAGGAGGAAATATGAGCAAGAAAAGAGATGTAGAGATAGAATGTCTATTATTATTATTATTATTATTATTATCATTATTATTATTATTATTATCATTATTATTATTATTATTATCATTATTATTATTATTATTATTATTATTATTATTATATTCTAAAAGGATTGACGTAATTCTTCACA
>NC_068986.1:91995068-91996708 GCF_001194135.2 Octopus bimaculoides | reverse complement strand
GTCATCTCATCTACCTTCTCTCTCTCTCTCTCTCTCTCTCCATAAGCAATTATAAGCAGCAGCAGCTGTAGTCCCCAGTTAAGTAACCATGTGTAAAAAAAAAGTAAAGACCCCCTTCAGTCACGAATGACCATGGGATTGCACCTAGAAAGTTACCCTCTGAGGCACAAGTCTGGGCAAAGTTGTTTATGGAAGACCAGCAGTTGTCCATGCATACCAGCCTACCCTCTCCACACCACTGATGTTGTCCAAGGGAAAGGCAAAGGCCGATACAGCTTGGCACCATTGATGTTACAACTCATTTCTACAGCTGAGTGAACTGGAGCAACGTGAAATAAAGTGTCTTGCTCAAGAACACAACACACAGCCCAATCCAGGAATCGAACTCACAACCTCACAATCGTAAGCTTGATACTCTAACTACTGGACCACATTCTCTAACATGGCGTTTTTTTTATAAGACCAGTAGAGGATGGTGTTTGGGCATCATGCAATAGATATATAAACAAGTGGCACTGCCCTACAAGTGGTGTCTCTCATTTCTGGTCATCTGCAGAAACATGTCCTGCCATAATGTGTGGGGGGAAATATTAACTTACTTGGAAATATGTCATCCATGAATTTCATATGACCTATGCCTGCACAGAAAATGGACATTAAAATGATGATGATAATGATGATGATGACGACAACGATGATAAGTGTGTCTAGGACAACATTATCCAACATGTCTTTCTTTTTCTTATGAAAAGTGCAGTGTGATTTGAGGAGGATTTAGCTGCTATTTCTAGCATGTCAAGCAATCATGTAAGCTTTCCTTATTGGCTTGTTTATAAGAGTAATGATGATATTGATGATGATGACACTGATGGTAATGGTGATGACAATCTTGTTGCTTAGCCTTATGTCAAACCTAAAAGACATTCCAACCGTGACCATCCTGCCTCTTTTAAGAGTACATTATGTGTCCTTGCCCTACTCAAAATGGCAGAATGTGGTTTGAAGAAGATTTGACTGCTATTTCCAGCAAGTCAAGCAACCATATAATAGAAGCTCTCTCATGAGTACATAATGACAACATTATTTATAATAGTCATGATGATGATGATGATGATGTAACTTAATGTTATTTCCTTGGTAGTATTCTTGTTGTAGGTGGTGGCAATAATAGCAACGATGTTTTCTGATGAGGAAGTTGGAAGGATGTACACACACACACACACACACACACTAAAGTTTCCCAACAAGTCACACACACACACACGTGCACACATAGACATAGCTACATAACCAATCCTCTACAAATACACACACACACACACACACCTCTCATTTCTTCCTGTTACCCCCCCAAATCACCTGACCAACCAACGCCACCCTCAACATCACATGACACTCTCTCTGGGTAAACAATCCATAACCATGCACCCCATTCATCTACCCATACCAGCCCCTATACAACACAATAACTCCCTTCACCACACACACACACACACATACACACAACATAATCCCTTCATGCTTCACATCACAGAATCCACTCTTCCAACTTCCATAGGGGCTGCCTTAGTCCATCCACCCCCAACTCTGACAGCATATCTGCCTCATCCACCAATCCCCCCCCACACACACACTCATCT
>NC_068986.1:91991709-91994965 GCF_001194135.2 Octopus bimaculoides | reverse complement strand
CACACACACACACACACACACACACACACACACACACTCACACACACACACACACAAATATACTCATGCACAGAGACACATGGTCAACTATCTAAGAGTACCAATGAAACAGCCACTCTACGTGGTCACTCAACCTGCTAGAAACAGCAGCCAAACCACCCTTAAATCACACCCTGACATCTCAGAAAAGAACACATTGAATAATGTGATTCTGCGTTTGCTGCACAAGGGTAAAAAAACAGAATGGTTACAGTTGGAATGGTCACAGTTGGAAAGTCTTTGATCACAGATCTGCTGCATGAGGGCTAACCTGGGGCTATATATCACAATAACAATAAAGCAGAACAACCAACCATTTATAACATTCCCAAGTCGTCCTTCTTCCCCACCTATTCCATTGCCATCCCCTACAACATATGGTTAACCACCACCAAGAATGACACATCAAGTTAACAACAGCTGTGGCTATTAATTGAACACCTGCCAACATTAATAGCCTCACCTCTTCCTCCCAAAAGTCTTCTTTATTTTAAAGCTTCACACTTTACACATCATTGAAGTTTTTATTGAAGGGAACAGTGGAAGGTTTGGTGGTGGATGGTGGTGGTGGTGGTGGTGATGGTTATGGTGATGAATGTGGAAATCGGTAGTGACAATTGCGAGGATGTTGGTGGTCATTGTGATGATGATGGTGGTGATGATGACAATTGTGTTGGTGGTAGTGATGGTGGTGGTGATAGTGGTGACACAGCTAGTATAGAGGCGCTGATGGTAGAATGGTGGTGATGGTGGTGAATGTGGGAAGTGGTAGTGGTAACTATGGTGATGTTGGTGGTCATTGTGATGATGATGATGATAGTGGTGATGGTACTTTTGTTGGTGGTGATGGTGGTGCTGTTGTTGGTGGTGATGGTGGTGGCATTGGTGGTGGTGGTGATGGTGCAAGTGGAGGTGATGGTAGTGATGATGGTGGTAGTGCCTATTTTATCAATTGTTTCAGTCATTAAACTGTGGCCATACTGGAGTACCATGCTGAAGAAGTTTTAGTCAAACAAATTGACTCCGGTTCTTAATTCATTTTTTTTCTATGCGTAGTACTTATTCTATCAGTCACTTTTGCCAAACTGCTAAGTTACTGAGACATAAAAACACCAACACCAATTGTCAAGCAGTGGTGGGGGACAAACACAGATACAAAGACACACACAGATATACAATGGGCTTCTTTCAGTTTCCATCTACCAAATCCACTCATAAGGCCTTGGTTGGCTCAAGGCTATGGTAAGAGACTTTTACCCAAAGAGACATGCAGTAGGACTGAACCTGCAACCACGTGGTTGGGAAGCAAACTTCTCACCACAAAGTCATGGAAGGATAATATCAAGCAATTTAAACAATTTGAACCTAGCGCCTTACTGGCACTTGTGCCGGTGGCACATGAAAAAACATTCGAGCGAGGTCATTGCCAGTGCCACTGGACTGACTCCTGTGCAGGTGGCACGTAAAAAACACCATTTGAGCGTAGCCGTTGCCAGTACTGCCTGACTGGCCTTCGTGCCAGTGGCACGTAAAAGCACCCACTACACTCTCGGAGTGATTGGCGTTAGGAAGGGCATCCAGCTGTAGAAACTTTGCCAAATCAGATTGGAGCCTGGTGTAGCCATCTGGTTTCACCAGTCCTCAGTCAAATCGTCCAACCCATGCTAGCATGGAAGGCGGACATTAAACGATGATGATGATGATGATGATGAAAATACCAAGGCTATGGGATTATCAAAAGGAACCCTGAGGAGATCATTGAAATGCCTATGGTCAGACATGGCAGGTTGGAAGTGGAAGTTTCCACTGGTTGTTATCCAGTGATTGGTCCTAAGAATGCAAAATCAACTCTGTATCATCATCAAGATCATCATCATCATCATCATCATCATTACTTAAAGTCTGTCTTCCATGCTAGCAAAGGGTGGGATGGTACCACAAGAGCCAGCCAGGCCAAAGCCTGCACCAGACTTCTGTGATTGTTTTGGCAGGATTTTTACAGCTTCTCTTAGTGTAAACTCCTGAAAATCTGAATGAGCCCTGTAGGCTCAAAACAGTTTTTAAGCAATTACAATTGATTATTTGATTCATTAAAAAGTGGTGAGCTGGAAGAATCACTGGTGCATTGGACAAATTCCATTGAAGTATTTTTTCCGAGATCTTTTAGAGTGGACTTAGTGCTTTTTATGTGGCACAAACACAGGTGAGGTGAGTAGTGCTTTTTACGTGGCACAGGCAAGGTCAGTTTTGGCAAGGTTTTTAGAGCTGGATGCCCTTCCGAACACCAACCACTTTACAGGAAAAAACATGAAAGTAGGAAGGAGAAAGTTGAAGGTCACAAAATGCTGTTCAAAAGATTGCTCTTGAATGCATCAGTGAAATTAAAGCACTTTGTAAATGTGGCTTTGGAGAAAAAGCTCACCAACTTTGAAATGAAAGAGGTATGTCTGAGATTAGTACAACCCTAAACATGTGCCAAATTTGTGTAATATGGAAAAAAAGAACTTGTTTGCCATCAAAGACTTTGAAGAAACAAAGTGCAGTGTTGAGAGAAGATTGCAAGATTTTAATGATTCTTTGGAAGGAAGTAGCTACGAAATGTTGATGAATAATCTGGGAACACAGAGAAGGATGTGGGGAGGTGTACGTTGTGATATGGTACAATCAAGTATACTCATAGCGACTAGCACCCCAGGTAAAGTTGGTAATAGTGGATTCCATTGTGCTTCTAAGTTGGAAACATAATTTATATAGCTTCTCTGTTCACCTATCTCTTGGGAATGGTGGATTACATTGTGCTTCTGGGTAATGAACTTCATTCTACATAGCTTGCCTGTCCACCCACATGTTGAGAATGGTAGATACCAAGCTTTAGTTACTGGAGATGGGTTATATTCTGTTATATATTTTGGAGAGACTGAGTTACTCTCTGGGAAGAATTTTGTTTTCCTTTCTTTCATCTATTCAATAATATAGAAATTGATATTGCATCTGTTCTCTAAGGATCCTTGTAAAGTTGATCAGTCACCTGCTTCATGCCAAAACACAGAATCAATTATTGACTTTTTAAAAGTTCTTCAAGGCTCAGTAAATATTTACAGTGTTTACAATATACTAACCAACCAAATAATTTAATAACTTCCTTAGAGTTGAATCATAACTGCTGATCATGTAACTATCATCATAATTCCTCTCTACCCCACCACCACCACCACCA
>NC_068986.1:91989855-91991523 GCF_001194135.2 Octopus bimaculoides | reverse complement strand
CATGAAACAGACAAGTGATCAATTTCGTAAAAAAAAACCCTTAGGGACCAGGTTCAGTATCAATCCCTACCCCTTTATCATATTATCATTACCACTTTCAAAATCCCTTTATCATATCTTCATTACTGCCATCATAATCCCATTCCTACCCCTTTATCGCATTATCAACACCATCATAATCCCTTTTTATATCGGCTCCTTGTTATCCTAACTTCTTCCTACTCCTTTATCGTATCATTATCATCATCTTAATCCCTATCTGTCCCTTTATCATATTATCACTTCCGTTATAATGTTACTGTACCCTTTTTATCATAGTATTATCTCTCCATCATTATCATCATCATCGTCATCACTATTATACTTAGCCCATTTACCTCTCCCTCACACACATATTTACCCACCCCTCCTGCACACAATACCACATTTAGCATCACCACAACTGACAACAACAATAATGCCTTGAAGGTGCCACAATGTAGTCTCTTGAATTTCTAGAAATAATGATAAAACCTCTCTCATACTACACTATACTTTCTTTAGTAAAGAAAAACTGGCTAATACAGTTATTTGTTTCCTAGTGTGTTGCTCCCGATTTGCACCTGTTCAATAAGACCAGACACTGACACTAGATGGCCAGCCAACCAAGGCACATAGAGTTCCATCTATTCTGGGAAGTCTTATAATGCACCTGGACAACAACCCAGGTATTTCTATGTCCCCACTTGTGAGTTAAACCACATCAGAATTATGTCTTCTGATCAACTTGTCTTTTGGCCAGTAAGCTTTCTGAGTTCCATTTGAGACGTTCCCTCATAGCAACCATCGCAGTATTCTATGTTCTAACATAGCATCCACTATTAAGTGGGAATAAATATTACCTTCTGATATTAATACTGCTTTTGTTACAATTATTTTTTAATATGCCAACTGAGTATTTGCAACACCAGTGCCGCTAGTGGAGAAATCACTGCTACTTCCAGTTTTCAGGTGTCTACCACTGACAAGGCCAAGGAAGACTGAAATCACGTGATCTTGTAGTCCCAGTGACAATGGCAGCTGATTATCTCCTGCTAATGATATAAACAAGAGTGCTTATATGCACCAAAAGTTCATATGAGAGGTTCTCTCGTAGTAATTATTGCAGTATTCTGTGTTCTAACACAGCATCCATTCTTAAGTGGGGATAAATATTACCTTTTGGAATTAATACTGCTTCCATTGCTCTTAATGTATATTTGTATGCATATGCTTAATCCCATCTAGGACTTCAATATCACCAATAGTGATGAAAGTGGTGATATTGGTAATAGTCATAATTGGGGAAATGGTATTGTTAAAGTGATAGTATTGATAATGGTGATAGTATAGGCAATGGTGATAATATAGGTAAAGGTGATAGTAGTGAAGGCGGTAGTAGTCATGACAGTGTCATTAGTGGTGGTGTTGGTGGTGGTGGCATAGGAATGATAGAGGTGATAGTAACAGTAGTGATGGTATGGATGGTGTCGAAGGAGATGGTTGAGTTGGTGGTGATGCATAGTGGTAATGGTAGTGGTGTTAGTTTAGAAAAGATGGTAGTTGTGATGGTCATGGTACTGGAGCTGACAGTAGTGATGGTAGAGGTGCCAGTAGTGGCAGCAGTGGTGGGGATAGTAGTGGTGGTGG
>NC_068986.1:91986655-91987259 GCF_001194135.2 Octopus bimaculoides | reverse complement strand
ACAGGTATACATTACAAGTTGATAGATCACCCCACTTAATATTATAAGCTTAAGGGATCTTATGAACTTACCTGTTTAAATACTGAAGAGCAGAAGGATCCATCTCGTTGTCCCTTACAAGTGGTGCAACACTGGTGTAAAAGAAAAGAAAGATATAAAAATGCCATTTCTTTCAAATACTACAGACCAACAATGTATCAAATTTATTCAAATTATAATTGTTCAGAATATTAACCTGATTTTCAGAATATATCTACAATGGAGCACTAACAGCACTGTCCGAGCGTGTTCATTGCCAGAGCAGCTGTCTGGCTTCCATGCTAGTTGCCCGTAAATAGCACCATTTGAGCGTAATCGTTACCAGCGTTGCCTTCTAGCACTTGTGCTGGTGGCACGTTCGAAAATCATTCGAGCGAGGTCGTTGCCAGTGCAGCTGGACTGGCTCCCTTGCAGGTGGCATGTAAAAAGCACCTTTTTGAGCATGGCCATTGCCAGTACCGTGTGACTGGCCCCCGTGCCAATACCGTGTGACTGGCCCCCGTGCCAGTGGCACGTAAAATGCACCCACTACACTCTCAGAGTGGTTGGTGTTAGGAAGGGAATC
>NC_068986.1:91980715-91986645 GCF_001194135.2 Octopus bimaculoides | reverse complement strand
GCACCCACTACACTCTCAGAGTGGTTGGTGTTAGGAAGGGAATCCAGCTGTAGAAACTCTGCCAGATCAGATTGGAGCCTGGTGCAGCCTTCTAGCTTGCCAGTCCTCAGTCAAATCGTCCAACCCATGCTAGCATGGAAAGCGGACGTTAAACGATGATGATGATGATGATGATCTTTAACTATCCCACAGTATAATACATTTGATCAACAATTGTCACTAAAAGTGCACATGGCCAGGCTGAGTTTGAACTAGGATCCTTTTACATGTAAAGTAAGGGTGGGAGTAATACTCTTTTTGCTTTGGTCTACCAGATTAGAGGACACAAGGGCTAAATAACGACAACAATGACAGCAGCAGCTGAGGCAGTGATGACAATGATTTCTCACATACAGCACAAGGTTAAAAATAACACCAGTACATGCCTATTACATATTTTATAAATCCCTGAGGGTTTTATAACATTTAACCCAATACAATTATTTCTGCCACACCATTATTCTTCAAATATGTGCGCCTAATTTAGTCATGAACTCTACAATTCTGAGCTGAGAGTACCAGTAAGTTACATCAAATACATGACTGGTACTTTATTTATTGATGCCGGGGGTTTAAATCCCTCAGCAGGATTTAAGTACAAATAGTAAAGATCTGGAACAAATACTGCAAGGCATTTTTCCAGATGCCCTAATGATGATGTCAAGTCAATCACCCTTGCCCTTGTGATAATAATAACACTGAGCAACAACAACCTTTGATGACTTATAACTAAGATTTATTTTTGACTAATTTACAGATACTGAATGAAACATTCACTGAGTTTTCTTTTTACTTCTCTGATATAGCCCTTATGCTTAAAAATTGCCATTAAAAATACTTGACTGCAACAACACTGACCAACGTGATATCTTAGAAGTTAGACTTATTCTTGGTTACATTTGGGGCGCTTCTTGGATATATTTGATACCAAATATATAATCAGTTTTATTATGTCACTGCTAGCTTTGCAAATGCAGCATACCATTTTATATGCTGATATATCTACTTGTGTACTAAAATCAGTAGCCTCAGTTACACCATTTTCTTGAGTCTTGCATTATTCTTGAGTATATTTGAGGTGCAGATTTCCAAAATAGCAAGATGTGCATGTCTCAGATGTAAACACCTCAAGTTTTCAAGTATTGGAAGTTAAACCTATTCTTGCATATATCTGAGTTACTGTTCCAGCTTCGCCTGACTGGCACTTGTGCCGGTGGCACGTAAAAAAGCACCCACTACTGGTTGGCGTTAGGAAGGACATCCAGCTGTAGAAACTCTACCAGATCAGATTGGAGTCTGGTGTAGCCATCTGGTTCGCCAGTCCCCAATCAAATCATCCAACCCATGCTAGCATGGAAAGTGGACGTTAAATGATGAAATGATGATTCCAGATGCACCATACCTAAGACAGAGAAAAAAAAGACCAGCTAATTAGACCTGGAACACCTTTGATCATAGGCTTACTGGATCAAGGCTCCCTGTCACTAAACAACAAAAACATCATGTAGTAAATATGAGGTCGACATCAATGGATGATCCCTTTACAATTTACAAATTTACTCATAACATAAACTGTATGGGAAACTGTAAAACAGAAGTTCAATGTCTTGTTAGGGAGAGAAGTTAAGAGACCCAGTAAAGGTAATGGGAGAAGGAGAGACAGATGGGATGAGCTTATGTGTAGCTAACTGTTCAGAGGGGAAGACCATTGTAGTAGAAGTCAGAGAAGCAGAATGGAGGCTCGAAATAAGAGGTTGTAGAGTGTGTTTGGTGATGGGGTAATCGCCAATCAGTCAGATTGATTTTTATCTTCAAGACAAACCAAAGCATGAGTGAGGAAGTGTGTCAGTTGGAAAAGGATAAAAGAAGGTGAAGCAGTATTATGAAACAGGGTTACTCACGTTCGCTCAGCTCTTCGACAAATAGATCTGGCCATGTGGAGAGAGGCAGCTGTTTTACCACCAGACTGTAAATAAATAAATAAATAAATAAATAAATAAATATGAAGCCTTGTATAACCATCATCATCATTATCATCATCATATTACAGCACTGCGATTATCATCCTGAGAACAATGGCCGCCACCACCACCACCAACAACAACAACATAGCTGTTAAATCAACAAGGAACTTCTAGATGCTTGCTAGAAAGCAAGTCAGTGAGAGAGGATTGCTGCAGTTCCTCAAACTGCTAGAAATAGCAATCAATTTCACTCAAAATGACGACAATGATTCTTCCACGAAGTAATTGATATATAGCTCTCAGTATATTCTTATTTCTTTATTGCCCACAAGGGGATAAACATAGTTGGGACAAACAAGGACAGACAAAGGGATTAAGTCGATAATATTTACCCCAGTGCGTAACTGGTACTTAATTTATCGACCCCGGAAGGATGAAAGCAAAGTCAACCTCGGCGGAATTTGAACTCTGAACGTAATGGCAGACAAAATACAGCTAAGCATTTTGCCCAGCATGCTAATGTTTCTGCCAGCTCGCCGCCTTCATATACTCTATAAAGTGGATGGTATTAGGAAGGGCATTCAGACATAGAAACCATGCCAATGCAGACATTGCAGCTTGGTGCAGTCCTCTGGTTCAGCAGCTCCTGTCAAACCATCCAATCCATTCTCATATGAATGCCCTTGATGGATGTTCAATACAGAAACAAAACTGCATATACATATATATATATATATATATATATATATATATATATATATATATATACATATACACACACACACACACACACACACATACACACACATATATATACATGTCAAGCTTCCACAAAGTTTTCCTCCACCAAATTCACTCACTGATTGGCTCAGTGTTATAGAGGAAGATACTTGCCCAAGGTTCCATACAATGGGATTGAACCCAAAGCTATATGGTTGCAAAGCAAGCTTCTAAATGACACAGATAAGATATGCTTGACCTATAATTTATATAACTTATAATTATAATGTATATAATTCAATATATATTTATATTAATCAGATCAGTCTGTAAAATTATCACAGACATTAACCCTAACCCCAGCCAGCCCTAACCAACCAGATTATACTACTACCACCGCCACTACCATTACGACACCCCCAATTTACCACCATAAAATAACCACCAGTATCATAACAACTCACCATGACCTACATCATAACAGCATTACCATCAATACCATGTCACCGCTGCCGTCACCAACAGCAACACAACCACCACCACCACCACCGCCTCCATCACTTACTATAATCTTTACGTATCAAGTTGATAAAGGATTATTTGAAAATGATTTTTCTATTACATGCAGTCTGATGCAATAACATCGACGCCAACAACAACAACCAAACATCTTTAAGCTAACATGCAAAATGTTACACAGTCACTTGACTTACTCTTTACTCTTTTACATGTTTCAGTCTTTTGACTGTGGCTATGCTGGAGCACTGCCTTTTAGTCAAGCAAATCGACCCCAGGATTTATTCTTTGGAAGCCTAGTACTTATTCTATCAGTCTCTTTTGCTGAACTGCTAAGTTACGGGGATGTAAACACACCAGCATTGGTTGTCAAGCGAAGTTGGGGGAACAAACACAGACACACAAACACATACACACACACACACACATATATATATATATATATACATATATACGACGGGCTTCTTTCTCAGTTTCCATCTACCAAATCCACTCACAAGGCTTTGGTCGGCCCAAGGCTATAGTAAAAGACACTTGCCCAAGATGCCACGTAGTGGGACTGAGCCCGGAGCCATGTGGTTGGTAAGCAAGCTACTTACCACACAGCCACTCCTACGCCTTGCTAGAAATAACAATCAAATATTCCTCATACCACATTCTACTGTCTACAAAAAATGAAAGACACATTGGATAATGTTGATAGTGTACATAACTGTGATAATAATAAAAACAGGATGGTCAAAGGTGGAATGTTATTGATCATAAGTCTGTTTAATTAGGGCCAATTTGAAATTAAAAAGCAACAGCAAATAGATTTCTTGGGCCCACCTTCTCATAGTATCAGATGGCACCGGAAATGGTAGATCAACTCGGAAGTCACAATGGCTCAGAGATTAAAATTCAGGATTGCTGATCACATTGCAATGATTTCAAACCAAATGTTATATTGGTGTTAGGAAGGCATTCGGCACTGGAATTAGAAAGATCACCCAGCCATTGAAACTATGCCAAAGCTAATATTGGAGCTTAGCATGGCTCTGGGGTTCTCTGAATCCTATCAAACCATCCAACCCATGCCAGCCAGCATGGAAACTAGATATTAAATGATGATGATGATGACAATGACGATGATATTACAACTGGTTTTGTGACCTTGAGTAAGATACTCAGTTTGCCTGACTGCTGAAGAAACAAGGTTCCACTCCCTAATTCTCAGTTTGATGGTTAGTAACAGAAAGAACATCTTATTGAAAGAAACACTTTAACAAAAAAAATCATCCTTCTGAGTAGCCTCTACCAGTCACTTGACCATTAGAAACAGCAGCTTAGTTTGCCTTATATCTCAAAAAAATGAAGGTCACATTGGATAATGATGTAGTTCTGAGTATACTAGCTTGGAAAGAAGATGGGATGGTCAATGGCTGAGTAACATTGATTATGGGTCTGCTCAATGAAACACGGGGTTCAATGATGTGGAGAATTAAGTACCAAATACCAAAAACAAAGGTACACAAAACCCATTCATTTGTACCACAGTGAGGTACAATTCATTGGTGTTGGTGTAAGTCTGTCTAATTAATGAATATTTCACTGGTACAATGTAATATCTTTCTTCTATACACCCATCCATCTTTACTGTCAACTATTCCTGAAAGGGACATTTGGTTAGAGTCCTTAGGAACCTACTCCATAAGGCTTTATCAGAAGTAAGTGTCATTAGAATCTCTGGCTGGATTCCCAAATGTGATCAACTAAGACTATTGATGTAATCCAACCATCTTGTTGTTGGTCTACCCCTAGGTCTCCTACCAGTTTTTTAGAATCTGTTTTCTATCTTTTTTTCCTTCTTTACTTGTTTCAGTCATAGGATTGCAGCCATGCATTGCTGTAACTAAATGTAATTTATTTCTAATATTCTGCAAAGACATGTTTGGTCACAGGGAAATATTATCCTGCTTGGATAAGGATTGGAGACAGACAGGAAGGGTATCCAACTCTATAAAATTTACATCAATAAACTCTGTCTGATTCGTGCAAACATAGAAAAGTGGATGTTAAAATGAGGTTGATGATGATGATGAATCTGTATCAAAGAGTTTGCTGACAGTCAATCAGCACAACAATTGCTTTGGCAAGGTAGTCTATGACATTAGAGAAACATTCTCAAATTTCTAAACTGATAGACAACAGGAGAGCCTAAATATAGCCACTCAAACTGGTAGAAATAGCAGTAAAATTTCTCTCCAATTACAGTTTACCATGTTTATTAGTCCACATTACTTTGTAAGGAGCACAGGACTGGTTTCTCAGTTTCCCTCCACACACACACACACACACACACACATATATATATATATATATGAGGAATTTATCTGTAAATAATATGTGACAATTATTCGGTAGCCATGATAAAACTCCATGCATTTTCCGATAGCCAGATAACTGAAGAAATGGCGGTGTGGGTTTCCACCCCAACATCCAAAACTCAGTTTTATCATGGCTACCAAATAATTGTCACATATTATTTACAGATATATATATATTACTAAACATTTCAACTATATGTACTTATTGCGCAACTAATAGTTTCCCATACATGCGTATGTTCATCAGGTGCCAATCGCACTATACTCCCAAAACTTTAGTTTAAATAGCGGAATTAAACTCAATAGAGGAATTAAACTCAATAGA
>NC_068986.1:91972863-91978069 GCF_001194135.2 Octopus bimaculoides | reverse complement strand
TGTGTGTGTGTGTGTGTGTGTGTATATATATCAGCATGTTCATATGCAAACGTGAATGCAAATGTGGTTTCTTTAATATTGAGTTTTGTTTCCTTTAAGAAGATAAAAGGTTTGTGTGTTACATACAAATAGTAGTATGCTTCTGTTTGTGTGTCTGTGCCTAACTGCATGTTGGTATATGTGTATATATGTATATTTATGGGTGTGCATATGTATGTATGTATGTATGTATAAATACATGTCTGTGTAAGCAAAAGAGTAAGGAAAAGGAGAAGAAAAAGTATGATAGAAACAAGACAGAGACTGCCAATTTGCAATCTGCAGACATCTGATGTGCAATGGTTCCATCACAAGGTTTGGTCGAGATGAGATGGGATGGGACATGTGGGTGGGGCATGTAGATGTGTGTGTGTGCATGCGTGGATAAGCCTTACTGTCAAAGTTGTCAACATCTTGGAATCAGATCAGCTCAGATGAAGAGTCTGCATGCTGCTCTAACAGTGCAGCCATGATGCAGATTCTAAGTGTGTGTGTGTGTGTGTGCACATGTGTGTGTGCACATGTGTGTGTGTGAGTGCGCATGTGTGTGCATGTAGGACCATGCATGTATGTGAATGATGGAATGTATGTATATCTGCATTTGTGTGTGTGTGTGTGTGTGTGTGTGTGCATGTAGGACCATGCATGTATGTGAATGATGGAATGTATGTATATCTGTATTTGTGTGTGTGTGTGTGTGTGTGTTTGCACCAACACGTTTACATATACACCACATACACACACACACTACACACCCATGTAAATACAACCTGCTGTAACCTGTAAAATGGCATCTGTGTATCTGAGTGCAAAATACATTTGTATACATGCCACACTCACACACACACACACGCACACACAAACCATATACCTCGCACACATGCACTATACTTACATGACTGCACATACAGCCACACCCTCCACACTCTCTCAACAGCAACTGAATCTTCATCTTCATCACTACCATCTCTACCATTGCCACCACCACCATCATTACCATAACTATCATCACCACCACCACCACATCATCTTCACCATCATTATCGCCTGCATCAAGCTTTACATTATTGTTAACAACACTAATAACAAGAACAACATTAATAAATGCTTGGACAGCAGCAAAATCAACAACTACTACTACTTTCACACTGCTACTACTACTACTACTACTACAATTAATATCAATGTCTACTTCTAGTATTTCAACTACAACTACTACTACTACTACTACTACTATACTACAACTACTATACTACTACTACTACTACTAATAATAATAATAATAATAATAATAATGATAATAATAATAATAATAATAATAATAATAAGGTGACACTCCGTCGCTTACGACATCGAGGGTTCCAGTTGAACCGATCAACGGAACAGCATGCTTGTGAAATTAACATGCAAGTGGCTGAGCACTCCACAGACACGTGTACCCTTAACGTAGTTCTCGGGGATATTCAGCGTGACACAGTGTGACAAGGCTGACCCTTTGAATTACAGGCACAAAAGAAACAGGAAGTAAGAGTGAGAGAAAGTTGTGGTGAAAGAGTACAGCAGGGTTCGACACCATCCCCTGCTGGAGCCTCGTGGAGCTTTAGGTGTTTTCTCTCAATAAATACTCACAACGCCCGGTCTGGAAATCGAAACCGTGATCCTTAGACCGCAAGTCCGCTGCCCTAACCACTGGGCCATTGAGCCTCCACAATAATAATAATAATAATAATCCTTTCTAGTATAAGCACAAGGCCTGAAGTTTCTGTAGAAACCTTGCCAGATCAGAGTGGAGCCTGGTACAGTCTTCTGGCTTGCCAGTCTTCAGTCAAACAGTTCAACCCATGCCAGCATGGAAAGCAGAGGTTAAACGACGATGATGATGATGATGAATCATAAGGTCATGAGTTTGATTCCCAGTGATGCCTTGTGTCTTTGAGCAAGGCACTTTATTTTATGTCACTCCAGTCCACTCAGCTGGTAAAAATAAGTAGTACTTGTATTTCAAAGGGCCGGCCTTGTCACACTCTGTCAGACACTGAATCCCCCTGAGAACTATGTTAAGGGCATGCGTATCTGTGGAGAGCTCAACTGCTTGTACATTAATCTCACAAGCAGGCTGTTCCGTTAACTGGATCAACTGGAACCCTTGTCATCGTAACGGACGGAGTTCCAGTTAAGTATCTACCATAATAATACTCGTGTTTTTCTCCATTACAACACATGAGGGAGAAAGGAAGGGATGATAGACGAATAAGGAAGGAAGGGGTGATGGCAAACTTGGTAGTGGGATGATGGAAGTCCTATGGTGAAAAACAAAAAATCAAACAGCGTTTCAACTCTGTGTGAGTATATGTGTGTGCATGTAAAAGGGAGGTATGTGAATGTTTGTTTGTGTGTGTGTGTGTGCAATGGAAGTGGGATGGTGAACAATCAATGCTGAAAAGAAAAATCAAACAGTGTTTCAACTCTGTGTAAGTATGTGTGTATGTGTGCATGTACAAGGAAAGTATGTGAATGTTTGTATCTGTGATTATTATGTACCTTATTTTGTACCTTATCTTTATATAAAATACAACAATTAGTCACCATTTTTAATGGTAGTAGAAATATATTTATGAAAAGAGCAGACAGAATGTTTGTGCTGGAGTGTGAATTCCTTGGTCCTGTTGGGGCAAGTGAAATCGAAATCGTGTTGGCATCTGTACCAGTGGAATGCTAAGAGCATCATCTGAGCATGATCATTGTCAGAGCAGCTGTCTGGATCCCGTGCCAGTGGCACGTAAATAGCACCATTTGAGCGTGATTGTTACTAGTGTCACCTTACTGGCACTTGTGCCGGTGGCATGTGAAAAAACATTCAAGTGCGATCATTGCCAGTGCTGCTGGACTGGCTCCTGTGCAGGTGGCACGTAAAAAAACACCATTTTGAGTGTGGCCATTGCCAGTACCGCCTGACTGGCCTTCATGCTGGTGACACGTAAAAGCACCCACTACACTCTCGGAGTGGTTGGCGTTAGGAAGGGCATCCAGCTGTAGAAACTCTGCCAAATCAGATTGGAGCCTGGTGTAGCCATCTGGTTTGCCAGTCCTCAGTCAAATCGTCTAACCAATGCTAGCATGGAAAGCGGACGTTAAACGATGATGATGATGATGAATGAGCTAATGACATTACTCAAAGCCCAAAATAAAATGTCTAGATGGAGAATTTTCTCCCAGGACTACTCTTGAAGCGTTAAGTCTTGTAACATCTGATTGCAATTGAACAATTTGGATATGACTTTACATGAATATATTTTATTCCAAACTGCTTCATATAACAAAATCAGCAGAGTTAAGTGTGGTATTTGGGTAGAGCTGGGTACTCCAAGGAGAACTCGAGCGGTTACAGTTATTCCTGTTTGGGTACTTCACATGCAAATTGACAACACTGATGACAGTAAGGCCATCAACAACAAC
Organism: Octopus bimaculoides; assembly: GCF_001194135.2. Taxonomy (NCBI): domain Eukaryota; kingdom Metazoa; phylum Mollusca; class Cephalopoda; order Octopoda; family Octopodidae; genus Octopus; species Octopus bimaculoides. Next base: position 91,974,574 of record NC_068986.1, on the reverse strand, counting down.
ACACTGCCTCTACACCAACCACACCAATAGAACCAACAATACCAGCACCACCACCACTAACCACTGCCAACAACACCACCATGATCATTACTAACACCAATACCACCTAAGCTACCACCATCAACACCACCTACCATCATCACTGCCACCAACACCACCTACTATATTATCTGCCACCAACACCATCTACACCACCATCACCACAATCATCACCACCAACACCACCAACACCACCATCAACACCACCAATACCACCATCACCAACTACTACTATCATCATCACCATCACCACCACCTGACAACACCATCAATACCAATAATAGGGAGTCTCTATGAAGTAGCACAACATGCTAGAAACAGCAGCCAAATCTCTTTGAACTCACATCCTAATATCTTAAATAAAGAAAAGACTGATTAAATAATTGAGTCCAGCATACTTCTTCAACGACATGATGGTCATATTTGGAATGTTTTTGACCTTAGGTGTGCTCAATCAGAAAAGGTCGGGGGGGGGGGATTAAGCAACAACAATAATAAAATGACCAACAAGGAAAGAGCCCTAACATAGTCACTCAACCTGCTAAAAATAGCAGTTTTTCTCATACCCAACATTACTGTTTTAAACTGGAAGGAGACATTGTATAATGCAGTCCTAGATAGACTATGCCAGATAAAATGAAAATAAAGATGGGGTGATTATGGCAATAGCAACTATGATTATAGGTCTGCTGGATCACAACACCAACATCACTACCACCAACAACTCCAACACCCTCTTCAATATCAAATGCAACATCACCACTATAACATTAACTACAACACCACCAAATCAAGAGCACCATTAACATTAAGGACAAACTACCACAAGTACAACAACACAAACAACAAAACAAGCAAGCATCAAGCATACTTACAAGAGTAACTACTGACACAGTGTGATTACTTACACTAATGCTCCACCACCACCACTAGTACTATTTCCTATACTGTAGCCTTACATGAAAGTGTTACTTAGTTGCAGACTACATCTAAGACTGATGCAGCTTAAGTAGTGTTACATAGAATTGGTGCAGCAGTTGGTACTTGCTAGATGTAATGTACAGAGACAGTTCTTGAGTGGTTGGTTAATTAAAGACCAACACAGAACTGCATACAGCTTATACAACTCTGTGTGTATGTATGCGTGTGTGTGTGTATTCAGGTAGTTGTATAAGCTGTGTGCAATTGTATGAGTGTATGTACATGTACACATAAATGTACGTACGCACATATATGAGTGTGAGCATGTGCGTGTGAGTGAGTGTATGTATGCATGAATGTATAATGCAGAATAGTATATTCATATATACTTGCTATATTACAACATGGAGATGTTTAAGAAAATTTGTACACGCATATACATATGTATGTGTGTGTGTGTGTGTATATGCCTGGTGTTGCCATCCGGTTTCACCAGTCCTCAGTCAAATCGTCCAACCCATGCTAGCATGGAAAGCGGACGTTAAACGATGATGATGATGATGATGATGATGATATATATATATATATATACATATATATATATATATGTGAGTAAAAATAAATACAAAAAAAGGGTTTTGTATGATCGTGTATAGAGGAATATATTATTTTATTTAAAAGGGTTCCAACTCTGTCTGTTTTTTATGTTTTTTATTTATATTCTTGTAAAATTTATGTGGGATATAGAATA
>NC_068986.1:91968190-91972199 GCF_001194135.2 Octopus bimaculoides | reverse complement strand
ATATGTAAATATATATAGGTGTGTATAAAATGCTCTTATTTAGACATATAGACATACAAATACATCCAGTTCATACATAGAAATATGTATAAAGACACACACACACACACACTCAGATGATAAAATTTTCAGAAAAATATCAAAACACACTACACACAGACTGCGATATTATAAGTATGTATATTAACATATAAACAAACATACACAGTTGAACATGTATACATTTATGTAGATTTACATATACACACATAACAACACCAACACTGAAGGCAAGTACTAAGGAGATGGACTGGAGTAAAATAAATACAGAATGTTTTGTGTGTCTCTATATGTATGTTTGTGTACATGTATTTTGAGAAAATATGCCGGCATATGAATAGATACATACTATGTAGTGGAAGTGTGGAGGCGCAATGGCCCAGTGGTTAGGGCAGCGGACTTGCAGTCATAAGATCGCGGTTTTGATTCCCAGACCGAGCGTTGTGAGTGTTTATTGAGCAAAAACACCTAAAGCTCCATGAGGCTCCGGCAGGGGATGGTGGCGAACCCTGCTGTACTCTTTCACCACAATTTGGTAAATCAAAGCATGTGGAATTATGCATACATCATACATGACAAGGATGATGATGCTGTTTAACCCCATTTCAAATACGATCAAAAAGGCCTATAGTGACCATCCTGTCCTTTTCAGTGTGAATGGGACTTTATGATCTAGAATCATCAGTTTTTCTCGTTATTTTGGTATTGATGATGATGGTGATGATGCTGCAGCTGTTTGGCCCAAAATCTACCTCTTTACAGTATTAGTATACACAGATAATTTGAAAAGAATTGGAACAAAATTAAAAGAATTGAAAACTGCGAGCCAAACAAAAAAGATCCGTATACACTGCCATAGAAATGAATTACAGTTAACCAGACGAGAGACAAAAGAAAAAGAAAAAGAAAAAAAAATTACCGGGAGAATGAAATTCTTGAGGGGAGGTAACTCAGCAGTATATTCGTCAATCCACGTTTCAAGATCTTTCACATGTTGGTCGTTGAAACAGGTTCTTTCTAGGTTTGACAAATAAAACACGAATAAATAAATTCAGCAACCATAGGAATAGAAACAATAACAGTAATGAGCCAACAAAGGTTATACGCTACTCTGTCGAACAACCTGCTAGAAATAACAGCCAAGTCACCCTCAAATCATACACAACCTTTTGTAACTATCATGTTATTTTTTTAATAAAAAACATTATATTGGGTTGTCTGGAAAGTTCGTGCCGATTTTTAAAGGCAAGAAAAAGGTCAATAAATACTTGCCATTACATTTTTAATCAACCAAATATGAACCATTTTGTTGCACAATGCGTCTCCATCTTTCCTTTAACTTGAAAATACCCTCTTCCCAGAATTGAGGTGGTTTCATGGCAAATAAGTCGAAAGGTAAGCAACTATAAATGGGCACGAACTTTCCGGACAACCCAATACCTAGGATTTCATTATCCAAAGTCTTCTTTTTTACAACTGTAAGTTGTAATTTAAAATAAATTTGCTTCTTATGTCTAACGAAATGAGCGACTACTTAAAGGCACCATCACTGACTGAAAAAAAACCCATGAAGTTTTGTATTTTAGCCCCACACTTACAACACTGCATGGTTAAGAAGTTTGTTTCCCAACAACATGGTTTCTGATTCAGTCCTACAGTGTGGACCCTTGAAGAAGCATCTACTGCACATCTACAAGCCCCAGGCCAACCAAAACCTTGTGAGTGGATCTAGGAGACAGAAACTGAAAGAAGCTTGTCGTGCACGTGCATGTGTTTAAACATTAAATGGATATTTTCTAATTGATGACATGATGCCAAAAGCACAGATATGCACATTTGGGTATCCACCATGGTGCTAGCCTAATTTATGACTGCTTTATACACAGATGCTCTATGCCATTGACTGAAGGAAGCCAAGTACATCTCTGAGGAATGGCCAACAAACTAGGAAACAGTCTATCATGAGATTCCTTTCATTTTTTTTTTTTTTGTACACATCAATAATATAGAAAGAATGTTTACATTCTCATTTAATTCAGTGATGCTTTATAACATAAAAATTTATTTCAGATCTTCTGATTTACACTATTGTGCAAACATACACCCACATGTATGTATATATCAAGTAAACGCTTCAGTCACTTTCCTCAACTATTATGTTTTCTTATACATAAATAAAGTGATCCTCTATCACTGTATCTAGCAAATACTAACAAACTCCTATGATTAGCTGAAGAGATCTAATAAAACTGCAACATTTCCAAAGCTACTAGTGTTTACCAAGGAGCAGATTAAATTTGATATTATTACTCAAGGTAATATATTCATTTCTTCATTATCATCATCATTTTATGTCTGCTTTCCAGGTATGGATTAGAAGGATCGATACAGTCCAAGTCCTTTCTGGAAGCCACTGCTCTCTTGTCTGTTGCTTAAATGTGTCATTTTAGCTTGGTTTTTATGGCTGGATGCCCTTCCTCTTGCCAATCATTTTACAGAGTGTACCAGATACATTTTCTCATGACAACAGCCCAAGAGAGTGATATTTAAGTTGTCAGCTCGACATTAATAATGGGACCCCACAACCCTAAAATTTCAGACACTGAGCTTACCTTTCTCTATCCTTAATGCAAAGGAAATTTTAATTAAATGAAATATTTTAACCCATTATATTAACTACGCAAGCATGCACTCTACAATTGTAATTTTGTAAATGGCACCCTTAGGTAATTAAACTCAGTCCTTCATAAACAACATCTATACATTCTATGGGAGGGTCATGGTTAGAAAACATTTGATCGTAAAATAAGCTATTATTGCCAGGGAAGGGGGAGCAAGGATCTGGAGCTCACCATTTAACAATTAGCAGCATCATCTGTAGTACCTCTTTAAAATAAATATATCCTTTACTTGTTTCAGTCATGATACTGTGGCCATGCTGGGGCACTACCTTGAACAATTTTAGTTGAACAAATCAATGGCAGTAAAATATTGTTTGCCAACATAATATGGCAGCCCTGGTTTAGGACGAATGTTGCTGTAATTTAGCCCCAGGAGACATCATCTCCAGCTGGCTATACGACACAATCTGTGTCCTTATATTTTTGAACAAGGGAATCTAGCACCACCTTGTTCGAAAATATAATGACACTGATCGTGTTGTATAGCCAGCTGGAGACGATGTTTCCTGGGGCTAAATTACAGCAATATTAGTCCTAAGCCAGGACTGCCATGCTATATTGGCAAACAATCTTTACTACAAAGTACTGTTGCTGAATATCTCACGTTGTGAGATTTAAAAATAGTAATTTCCAAATCAATGCAGGTACTTTTTGTTTTTTTAAGCCTGGTACTTATTCAAATGATCACTTTTACCAAACCCCTAAATTACAGGGACACAAACAAACCAACATCGGTTGTCAAACAACGTTGAGGGACAAACACAGACACAACAACAACAGCACACACACACAAACAGGCTTCTTTCAGCATCCTTCTACCAAATACACTCACAAGGGTTTGGTCGGCCTGAGAGTATAATGAAAGCCACTAACCCAAGGTGCCACACAGTGGGACTGTACTTAGAACCATGTGGTTGGGAAGCAAACTTCTTACCACACAGCCATGTCTGCACACACACACACACACACACACACATATATAGAGAGAGAGGGAGAAGGCAACTAGGTGGCTTTGGAGAAAGGGGGAAGACCAGTGATTTGCTGTTACTGGGATGCAAGTTGGAACTTGATCGACCCCAGCTGGGTCAACTGGGTGAGGGAGTCTCATGGTGAAAGACCTGAATCCCCTTAAAACTCCAGAAGCATCACAGCCGATGCATCTGACAGCATCCATGAGATGTATCTTGAGACACAACTATATATATATATATATATATATATATATATACACACACACACACATTCATACATATATCTACATATATATGTATCAACACACACATTTATAT
>NC_068986.1:91960589-91965368 GCF_001194135.2 Octopus bimaculoides | reverse complement strand
AGATAGATAGATAGATAGAGATACACACACATAAACAGAGTTATATTTACATACATGCCTAAAAAGATAGTTAAGTATGTAAGTCATATATGTCTGTATGTATGTATGTATATATATGTATCTATATTTATACATACACACATTCATATATATGTGTGTGTTAGTACATATAGATATGTATATCTATGTACATGTATGCATATATTTGCATATATTTATGAGTGTGTATGTGTAAGTATATTTATGTACGTATACATATATATATATATATATAGATACATACATACATACATATATATGTACACACACACATATATATATACATATCTGTCATATATGATAAACCTTAAAATACAAGGTTAGCTTTGATGATGTATGAGATGTAAGAATTTTTAGGAAGAAGTTTTAATGAGAGGTGGAGAGGTAAGTATGGTTTTCAGTTTATGTTTTATTTATTTGTACACAGATTTATGTATGCATGTATATATATATATATATACACACACACACACACACACACACACACACACACACATATATATATATATACATACATACACACATGCATATATATATTATTTTTAACTTCAGGCTATTAAAAGACCAAGGATAATTAACAGCAACAAATGTTGTTGTTGTTGTGTAACTCCTACTAACCCTGACTTAGTAAGCATCTAGAACAGTGCTCCGCAACCTTTTTCCACTTGGGGCACACTTATATTCTTTCCAAAATTCGGCAACACACCTGAGCTAAACGTACAACTAAAAGTATAGGGAAAAAAAATCATAATCAGGTTACACCGTGACACACCTAGCATCGTCTCAAGGTACAGCAGTATGCTGTGGCATACTGGTTTTGGAGTACTGATCTAGAAGGTCCAGTGACAGGTCAAGTGAGATTCGCAAATCTAGGTCAAAGTCAGTGGCAGCTGAATCTATGTCATGCATATCAATAATCATACAATGGAGGGGTGGGAGGAATGAAAGGGTGTTAAGTGACACACACACACATGCACTGGCATGATAGACTCCTAATCAATTTTAACGGCTAGTTTTCCATGCTTAAATGGATCAGACGAGAGGCAGGTCTTCTACAGGCAGATGCTCTTGCAATTACCAACATCGCCTTCCTGGCACTTGGGCACATGAAAAGACCTTCGAGTGAGATCGTTGCCAGTGCCGCTGGACAGGCTCTCGTGCAGGTGGCACGTAAAATACACCATTTTGAGCGTGGTCGTTGCCAGTACCGCCTGACTGGCCTTCGTGCCGGTGGCACGTAAAGAGCACCCACTACACTCTCTGAGTGGTTGGTGTTAGGAAGGGCATCCAGCTGTAGAAACTCTGCCAAATCAGATTGGAGCCTAGTGTAGCTACCTGGTTCACTAGTCCTCAGTCAAATCATCCAACCCATGCTAGCATGGAAAGCGGACGTTAAACGATGATGATGATGATGATGATGACGATGATAGTATTTATATATAGTTATAGACTGGTGATTCAGTTTGTCCCCGCTCTGATTAAGGTACATGATGTTGCGAAGTCACAAAAATGGCGAAATACCTGTATCCATCACTCCTGAATTGGATCGGAGGTGAGCCTGTCTATGACTTTCAGACATTTCAGGTATTTCTAACACCCAGCGTTATAAGGGAGTCGCCCATTCCATGTACTATGCCACAGTGAACCAGCAAACAAACAAAACATGCTGAGTATGTGTGGTCGATGTCTACAACACTAGCGCTGCTTTTAATCCATTATTCACACACACACACACACACACACACACATACACAGAGGACAGACATAACATATACAACATATACACACATATATACACAACAAATTTACACACATATAACATCAGCAGTACTATTATGAGCAATACAATGCACCAAGAGATGTTCTAATAGTTTATTTTTATTTTTAATTTACTTTATCTTATTCTCCCTTAAGTGATCTAAAGATAGACTAGGCAGAATTCTTGGCCAATCCTCCCCTTTGCACCTTGCCAACAAGGGTTCCTTTCAAAAAAAGAAACTAATAATAATGATAAAGAAAGACAAACAGTGAAGGTGCCAGAAGCCTCATCTCAATAAATAATAATCATTTTATTATGTTGCCAGCAAAGGGATAAGAGTCGAGAGTATATAAGAACTACAAGCTTTAGAGTAACAGACAAGTTCTGTTAGTTAAATGACAGATTTAGTACTGGTAACACAGTTTAGTGTTGTTAGCTTGGCATTAGTAAGCAAGGATTCAAGGCAAAAAAACAAAAATAAAGACATATGAACAGAAAATTGCATTGAACATCTTTGAAGTCAGCATCTTTTGACATCAAACAGTTTTTACTGGCTGTGAGGAAGCTTCTGTGTACTTCCTTGACCTGTAGCTGCTATGTTTCCATCAACAAACTCTATACCCGGCTTTTAAAATAGAGACCACATGTTTAAAGTCTTTAATAACAGGGTATCAAATTGTTTCTTCATTTATATATAAAATTACCTACTATTTGGTCTATAATTGATTATGTGATATTTGAGGTTTTATAATAGTATAAGATGAATTATAAGCCGCCTACATAACATTTGTAGTATCTCTCGATCATCAAGAAACATAGCGTTACATTGTCATAATTGCAGTCATTAGCATTTGATGACAACTAGTGTTACACATGATATATTCACACAAAAACTATACAGCTATATAAATGCAGGCATGACAGTGTGGTTTAACAAGCTCGCTTTGTAATCACGGGGTTTCGGGTTCGGTCCTTGTGCACGGCACTTTGGGCAAGTGACTTCTGCTATAGCCCTAGATTGATCAATGCCTTTTGAATGGATTCGGTTGATGGAAACTGTGTGGAAGCCCCTTATGTATGTACGTGTATATGTATCAGTGTTTGTGTTTGTCCCCCACCACTGCCTGACAATAGTGTTGGTTTGTTTACGTCTCCCATGACATAGCAGTTCAGCAAAAGAGTCCAATATAATAAGTATCAGATTTAAAAATAAGTACTGGAGTCAATTTGGTCAGTATGGCCGCAGTCCAATGACTGAAACAAGTAAAAGAAAGATAACAATTTACTATCAATTTAAGCCGAGTCACTTTCAGTTTGTTTTCCTCTTCTTCCTCCTTCTACTGTTACCCTCTAATATCTCTCATCCCTCTCACTCTGCCGCCTTTTCTTTGATTCTCATCTCTGCTTCCTCAAAACATTAATGCCTCTTCACAACTTTCCCCTCTCTGACCTAGTTGCAGGATGACCCCCACCACTTTTCTATTCGTCAGTGACTCTCCCTGGATTCCTTGCCACCCTAGTCTATTGCTCCCTTCCTGTCTCCTGTTCACTCCTGCCCCACCCCACAACTTCTGTCCCTACTTGCCCCTTATAACATTAGATAACCCTAAGTCTCCTCTTATGCAACACACCCTGTTATTTTCTCAACTCTATCCTTCCCTTTTTCTCAACCCTGTCATTAATCTCTCCCCTCTCCCCTGATTCCTGCCATATTCCTCATCCTACCTCTTACTTAACAGTCTTTATGTCTTTACCAAGGATCATTGCCTCATCTTCTCTTCTCTTTCATTTACAGGGGCCACTTTAGGGCCTTAACCTTGCAAGTTACAAGGAAATCATCACTAGTGCTGGTGCCACACACACACACAAAATAAAACACTCAGTACATACTGTAAAGTGGTTGGCATTAAGAAGGGAACCCAGCTTTAGAAACTATGCCAAAGTAGACACTGGCGCATGACACAGTCCTCCAACTTGTCAGACCCTATCAAACCATCCAGTCTATACAAGCATGAAAGCTGGACATCAAACAATGACGATGATGTGATGATTATAGCTATGGGTGTCTTTGATCAATTGCAGATCAGCCCAGTCAGCAACAATGGTACCAGCCAGTTTCTCTCATCCTTACCAATAAAACACCCTTCCCCTTCTGCTTTTAATATGTTGAATGTCAAGAAACTCCACACTATAGATGCAATTACATAGATGATGAGGCCCTAATCCCTTCCGTGGAAAATGAGTGCAAGTCTGTATTCTGTCAAGGGAATGCCTTTAAGATGCATCACATATCTTGCTGCCATGCATTCTGAGCCACTGATCATATTGGGTTCTTCTGCTTCACCTGCTATTTCAGTCTTTGTGCACCTAAGGATTGACTTCCTCTGTACAGCAATCCTTCTGATATTACTGGTAGTTTCTACTTAGTTTTGCCCACCAGCCCAAGTGAGCTGCCATGGTATGGCCATCAGTGCACACAAGCTACTTCTGGGAGACATACATAAGAGCTGTGTTGAAGCTGGAGACCAGAGCTTCTGTCCATGTCTGAAGACGTGCAGCTGACAGGTTTCCAAAGGTACTATTTTTCCACTATACCAAACACCATATACTACCACTAAAACCATTCTGGATGGTGGTGATGGTGGTGGTGGTGATGGTAGTGGTGGTGGTGGTAGCTGTGGTGTGGTGTTGTAGTGATGGTGGCTGTGGTAGTGGTGGTGGTTGTGGTAGATTTCAAATTAAATTTGTGTTTGCATTAGCTGATAATATAAAAGGGGTTTGTAGTCTAGGTAATACCACCACTAACACTATCCTATTCAAAATACAAACTCCTTATTTTTACACTATCATCTAATGCAAACACAAATTTAACCTCAATTGCATCAGCACCACCACCACCAACAACACCATTACCACCACTAACACCATAACCACTACGACCACTGCCATACCACCACCAACACCATAACCACTACTGCCAC
>NC_068986.1:91957792-91959986 GCF_001194135.2 Octopus bimaculoides | reverse complement strand
GTGATGTGGTGGTGGTGGTGGTGGTGGTGGTGGTGATGGTGGTCTTGAGTGCTGCTTGGGGTGGTAGGGTAACCTATGGTGCTCCTGGTGTTGGTGTGATAGTGAGGTAGTCTAAAGAGTTACTGGCGTTGGTGTGGTAGCCTTAGATAGGGATTCCCAACCAGAGGACCATGGATCAATTCTAGATCATGGATCATTTGGTATTGGGCCACACAGAAAGAAATTTTTAATCTTATTTTTATATTATTGACTGTCACAGTCAATATATATTTATGGGTATATATATTCTTTTATTTGTTTCAGTCATGTTGACTGTGGCCATGCTGGAGCACTGCCTTTAGTCGAACACATCGACCCCAGGACTTATTCTTTGCAAGCCTAGTACTTATTCTATTGGTCTCTTAGCTGAACCGCTAAGTTACGGGGACGTAAACACACCAACATCGGTTGTCAAGCAATGATGGGGGGGACAAACACACACATACACACACATATTTATATATATATATGTATATATATATATATATACAACGGGCTTCTTTCAGTTTCCGTCTACCAAATCCACTCATAAGGCCTTGGTCAGCCTAAGGCTATAGTAGAAGACCCTTGCCCAAGGTGCCACACAGTGGGACTGAACCCGGAACCATGTCATTGGTAAGCAAGCTACTTACCACATAGCGACTCATATATATATATATTATCCTTTCTACTACAGGCAGAAGGCCTGAAATTTTGAGGGAAGGAGGGGGACTAGTCTATTACACTGACTCCTGTGCTCAACTGGTACTTATTTTATTGACCCAAAAAGATGAAAGGCAAAGATGACTTCAGCAGAATTTGAACTCAGAACATAATGATGAATAAAACACCACTAAGCATTTTGCCTGCCTTGCAAACAATTCTACCAGTTCATTACGTTTGTTATATATGTAATATATAGGGTGACCACAAAGTCATGCACCGCAGGAGATATCAAGTATGCTTTATTAGGCATGAAGCAGGTAATAATTCATTACAAATGTTCAAAGTGTTGGCCATGTATCTCTAAACGAGTGTTCATAGGGAATTTAAAATTGCAATGAACCCTCTCTAATAGCTCTTCATTGCTGTTGACTTGTTCACACGCTTCAACAATTCTTTGAAGAAGATGTCCTTGGTTATGAATCTTTTAAGAATACACAAAGGATTTAATGTAGTCCCCAGAAGAAAACATCCATGGGAGCTAAATCTGGTGACCGTAGTGCCCATTCAGTTGGCCCACAACGCCCGAGCCATCACCTTGTAAAATGTTCATTGAGAAAATCATGATCCTGTGATGCATAATGGGGTGGAGCCCCATCCTGCTGAAACCAGACAGGATTTCCCCTCCCAGGTGAATACACGTGAGGCATCATCTTGTTGCCAAGCATGTCGGGACTGCTGGCCCAGAGCAGCGGTGGCGGCAGCGGCAGCAGCCAGTGGCAGTGATGGTTGGTGGCTCACAGTATTGTCAAACATAATTCCTGGTGGTATTTACTGACATCATTCGGCTATGTTTATAAGTTCAGAGCCAATTGAAACAACAATGCCAAGACCTTTGGCATTATGTCATGCTTGAGAAGAAGACCCATTAAGCTAAGCAACATCAGTTGTGGCAGATACTGGTGTCACAAAAATGGCACCCGTGCCAGAGGCACGTAAAAGCATCCATTACACTCTCAGAGTGGTTGGTATTAGGAAGGGTATTCAGCCATGGAAAACCATGCCAAATCAGACTGGAGTCTGGTGTAACCTTCCAGCTTACCAGCCCTGGTCAAACCAGCCAACACATGCCAGCATGGACAACGGACATATGATGATGATCATCATCATGGGAGGTAACTTATAAGAATTGTTATCTCCCTTGCATTAACCCTGAATTTTTGCAAGAAATTGTGTTCACCATAAATTAATTAATTCTTTAATCATCTTATGCAAGTACACTCATGCACGCTCATATTTATAAATATAGTACAAACACATGCACTCACACAGACATATACATTTTTGTATATATACACACATACACCAGCAGCATGCGTTTTGTTCATTTTTGAGTATGTGCATATAATTATTTATGGGATTTCATAGATTTTTGACGCCAAACTTGGTCTGGTATTCTTACACACGGTATTAGCCTATATGTGTGTGTGTATACACAATGCATATATATATA
>NC_068986.1:91953029-91957505 GCF_001194135.2 Octopus bimaculoides | reverse complement strand
CCCCCCCCCCCACCACCACCACACACACACACACCACACCTCAGAGCTTTTAAAATGTCATCTGATATATTAAGGAATGATTGTGTCTCCGGCTGCAACTAGGGGTCTAACGATATCAAATAGGGCACAGATGTTAAACATATTTTTTATCTCATTTCTGTGTGTGTGTGTCTAAATGCTACTATACACACATGCATGCGTAAGTGTATATAAGTGTATACATATATTTCATGTATGTATGTGTAGGCATGAGTAGTTATATATTATGTGTCTGTACTGTGAAGGTGCTGAAAGAAAAAAGGTCAAATCCTATATGAAAGGAGTTACATGGATACACACAGTAAAATATGAATGAACACACACATACACATACACACACATTTAATGTGTGTATGTGTGTGTGTGAACACATTTTAATGCCTTTTCTTAATATTATGACTATGGCGCAGGAGTGGCTGTGTGGTAAGTAGCTTGCTTACCGACCACATGGTTCCGGGTTCAGTCCCACTGCGTGACATCTTGGGCAAGTGTCTTCTACTATAGCCTCGGGCCAACCAACACTTTGTGAGTGGATTTGGTAGAAGGAAACTAAAAGAAGCCTGTCATAACGAACACTGGCTTCTACTGAAAACAATACAATCAGTCATCTTGTTTTAGCGACTCTGATGCGATATTTACAAATTGTATTTACAGGAGTGGCTATGTGGTAAGTAGTTTGCTTACCAACCACATGGTGCTGGGTTCAGTCCCACTGCTTGACATCTTGGGCAAGTGTCTTCTACTATAGCCTCGGGCTGACCAAAGCCTTGTGAGTGGATTTGGTAGACGGAAACTGAAAGAAGCCCGTCGTATATATGTATATATATATATATGTGTGTGTATGTGTGTTTGTGTGTCTGTGTTTGTCCCCCCACCATCGCTTGACAACTGATGCTGGTGTGTAATTATGTCCCCGTCACTTAGCGGTTTAGCAAAAAGAGACCGATAGAATAAGTACTAGGCTTATAAAGAATAAGTCCCGGGTTCAATTTGCTCGACTAAAAGGCGGTGCTCCAGCATGGCCGCAGTCAAATGACTGAAAAGAGTAAAAGAGTAACCCTTTTCTTACAATATTTTTTTGAAACACTCAATCTTTGTTTCAGTTAGTTTTGAAAATAATAACGAACTTATTAAAATAACTTTATCCTTATTAAGATGGTGTTAAGAACATAGATTAGAATGAAATTCAAATGGAAGATTTTGGCTCAGATCCCTTTAAAACAGAATCAGGGGCAGTTTCAGGCAGTTGGTATCAAAAGGGTTAATTTGATGTTTGTTGTACAAACATTCTACTGGCATTCCATTGGTTACAATGACAAAAATTCCAGTTGATCAGAACAGAACAGCTTTAACATGAACGCGTCTGAACACTCCACAAACATGCATGCCCTTAATGTAATTCTCAGGGAGATTCAGCATGACACAGGATGTGACAAGGCTAACCCTTTTGAAATACAAGTACTCCTTATTTTTGTTAGCTGATGGGACTGGAGCAACATGAAGTAAAGTGTCTTGCTCAAGGACACAACATGTCACAGGGTATTGAACTCATGACCTTACAACCACGAGACAAATATCATAACCACTAAGTCATACATTTTCACTGTATAAACATTACCTACTGTAGAACTCAATACATTGGGTAGAGTTGATAGTAATATATCTACTATATCAAAGGTTGACAGTCGACTAGGAGTTCCAAACAGACATGCACACACAAAAGCACACACAAACAACACACACAAACACAAAAGTACACACCAGCAGACATGCACACACACACATAAAAGCATACACAAACACACACACACACACACATACATTCATTTGAAGATGATTTGCTTCAGTGCCTCTGTCAGTTTTTGCAATGTCTGACCCTTATGTCTGCATAAATAAGACTTCTAACATCTCTATATAAATAAACATACATCCATTATTTCTGGGTAATTTTTCTGTTATTATTAATATATTCCACTGTACATTACCAAGAACTTTGTGTGTGTGTGTGTGTATATACAAGCATGTGTATGTATGTATGTATGTGTATATAATAAATATATATATATATATATAGATATATATATATATATGTATATTTATTTGCACACAAACACACACAAGGGGATTTTGCGGTGAGTTTGACTAACAAAACCTTTCCAGAATAGGCACTAGTTGAACCACTGTCTACTACATTTAATGTTACAGTATGACTGTGGAGAAAGACAGACAGGGCAATGCTAAATAACGTGTTGTGGCTATCCTTTTGAACCACTGACTGTATGATTCAGTTATCATATTCAACAGATGATTATCAACAAAAACTCACAGACCAAACAGGATATATAAATACAGATGGAAGTTTACACAAACTCAGTAACATTTGTAAAGCAACTATATATAGATAGATGGATGTGTGTATGTTTTGTGTGAGTGAATTAACTTAAGGTTATTATTCTAAAACAAGTTTGGAATTAACAAGAGAGCATTTATTGATGGGGAGACTCAAAACTGAGGGTAGTGTCAAATTTATTATAAAATTTGTTTTGACTGGGAATTTAAGTTTTGTTTCTTAGTTGATTCAAACAGTTGAATAAGCTGTCATGTGAAAGCTCCAATCAAAACAAATTGTGTGGAGGAGGCAGCTGCAACTTGATTTCAAGCGATTCTATTACTTGATCGTTCTCTTAAAACAGCTTGAATGTAGGTTTTCAGTCCTGCTAGGGACCTCCTACACTTTTTCGTGCACATGTGGCAATGATGGGTGCCTCTTACAGGTGTTCAGAGAACTTACCACCCACACAGATATAAGACTTCATTCCATCATGGAATTTTTCATTTACTGTTTTGCCCTTTTTTTGGCTACACTCAACCACAGAATGTAACACATAAAAGAGATGTTAAAAATCAAGCGATGTCAGTGCCTGAAGATTTTAAAGTGAAGAAAGGCCGACCCCACTCTCTGAATAAAACAAATGCATTTGCCCCCCAAAAAGAATTACTACTCATCAGTGGTTCTCAACCATTTTTTGCCTGTGGACTCCTTTGATTCTTATTTTACTCTACTGGATCCTTTTAGCCATTTGAAGTTTTTAAAAATCCCATTACATTTTTATAATTAAATATAAGGAATTGTATTTTAAAAAATTGTAAAAATATTTTGAGCATTGTAGAAATATAACTGACTTAGTGCACATAATTTTTAACAACTAAATCGCATCTGGACCCCCAAGGACCATATGGATCCTGGTTGAGAACAGCTGTTCTACATCACTGGATGCAAACAAAGCCACAAGGGTTACATTAAGTCTACCATTTAAATGTAGCTAGGTGACCTAGATGAGATTTGAACTCAGAGTGCAAAGAGCTTGAACAAATATCACAAGGTATTTCATCTGGTGTTCTAACATTTTCACCAATCTACCACCTTTGGTTGGTACTTTACTTATTAACCCCAGAAAGAATATAAAAGATAAAGCTGACCTTAGCAAGATTTGAACTCAGAATGCAAAGGGCCTGAACAAGTGCCACAGGGAGTTTTGTCTGATGCTTTAACATCTCTACCAATCCACTATCCTTAGTTGGATTTGAAATCACAGAGCAGAGTTTCAGTATAGATATCACAATGCATTTTCTATGATGCTCTAATGACTGTCAATTTACTACCTTTTTAGCTGCTATTTCTAACTGGCTGTGTGACCACATAGAAAGAGGTTGGACTCATTTATTGGTTACAGTGCTGGACACTGAAGTAGCAACATCTGTGACAGAAGGATACACATTGGGATATCATTACAAACAACAATGACAATCTACACATGACTTCTATCTTCTTTCTTAATGTTTTAACAAGTGAATTTAAGTGGTACTTATATACTACACACAAAAAAAAAAAAATTAAAAAGAACTATCCTCATCATTGTAGGAACAGGCGTGGCTCTGTGGCTAAGAAGCTTGTTTTACAACCACTTGGTTCCAGGTGCAGTCCCAGTGTGGCACTCTGGAAAAGTATTTTCTACAATAGCCCTGAACCAACCAATGCCTTGAAACTGAACTGGGCAGATGGAAACTATGGAAGCCAATCTTGTATACATATATATACATGTATATATAATCTATTCTTTTACTTGTTTCAGACATTTGACTGTGGCTATGCTGGAGCACCGCCTTTTAGTCGAACAAATCGACCCCAGGACTTATTCTTTGTAAGCCTTGTACTTATTCTATTGGTCTCTTTTGCCAAACCACTAAGTTACAGGGACATAAACACACCAACATCATTGTCAAGCAATGGTTGGGGGACAAACACAAGCATATGCATATATACGACAGGCTCCTTTCAGTTTCCGTCTACCAAATCCACTCACAAGGCTTTGGTCGGCCCGAGGCTATAGTAGAAGACACTTGCCCATGGTGCTACGCAGTGGGTCTGAGCCCAGA
>NC_068986.1:91950500-91952417 GCF_001194135.2 Octopus bimaculoides | reverse complement strand
AGTGGATTTGGTAGACGGAAACTGAAAGAAGCCCGTCGTATATATGTGTATATATATATATATATATATATATATATGTGTGTGTGTGTGTGTGTGTGTGTGTGTGTGTGTATGTGTGTGTCTGTGTTTGTCCTCCAACATCGCTTGACAACCGATGCTGGGGTGTTTACGTCCCCATAACTTAGCAGTTCGGCAGAAGAGACCGATAGCATAAGTACTAGGCATCCAAAGAATAAATCCTGAGGTCGATTTGCTCGACTAAAGGTGGTGCTCCAGCATGGCCACAGTCAAATGACTGAAACAAGTAAAAGAGAGTAAAAGAGTAGAGTATCCTTCAATTTCGAGATTTGATAAGGGAGACCCCAAAACAGTTTTGTTCCATATTGCAAAGCTTCTCACATCTGTACATCTGTACATGTATGCTTGTATATGTGTTCACAGCACATCAACACAGTATGGTACAATTGTTAAGAAGTTCAATTTACAATCATAAAGTCCTAGGTTCAATTCCACAACGTAGCATCTTGAGCAAGCGTCTTTTACAACAGCCTCGAATTAACGCAGGCCTTGTCAATGAATTTAGGCAGACAGAAACTCTGTCTGCCTAAGGCAGCAAGCTGGCAGAAACGCTATCACGCCGGCAAAATGCTTAGCGGTGTTTCATCTGCCGTTACATTCTGAGTTCAAATTCCACCGAGGTCGACTTTGCCTTTCATTCTTTCAGGGTCAATAAATTAAGTACCAGTTATGCACTGGGGTAGATGTAATCAACTTAATCCCTTTGTCTGTCCTTGTTTGTCCCCTCTATGTTTAGCCCCTTGTGGGCAATAAAGGAATAAGAAACTCTGTGGAAGTCTGTTGGATGGATAGCATCTGTAATTCAAAAAGTCTAAACTTGTCACACACAGCATGTATGTGTGTGTGTGTGTGTGTGTGTGTGTGTCTGTATGTGTGTGTGTGTGTGTGTGTGTCTGCATGTGTGTGTGTGTGTGTGTGTGTCTGCGTGTATGTGTATGTATGTGCGTGTGTGTGTGTGTGTGTGTGATGATCAAAGGGAATTGAAACAATTAACACTATTGAAGTGTTAATAAAGTTTATTGAAGTAGAAACATTCCACAAATTGATAATTTAGTCTTTTATTTTTTTTCAGACCAACTCAAGTTAGAAATCATTATAACCATTATTTAGGGCAGTGGATTAATAAAATCATTAGCGAATCAGACAAAATCTCTGGTGGTATTTAGTTATGGGTGTTCACCTTCTGAATTGAAACCACAATGAAATTAACTTTGCCTTTCATGCTTCCAGGATAAATAAAATTACTGGAGACATCAATAGTAATGGCAAACCCCTGCCCTCAAAATTGCTGGCCTTGTGCATAAATCAGAAACCATTATTAAGGTGACGAGCTAGCAGAACCATTAACACACTGGATGAAATGCTTAGCAGCATTTCACCTGTCTTCTTGTTCTGAGCTCAAATGCTGTCAAGGTTGGCTTTACTTAACATGCTTTTGTAGTCAATGAAATAAGTATCAATCGAGCATTGGGGTTGATGTAATCGACTAGCTCCACTCCCCCAAAATTTCAGGCCTTGTGCCAGTAGTAAAAAGGATTATTATTATTATTATTATTATTATTATTATTATTATTATTATTATTATTAAAGTGGCGAGCTGGCAGAAACATTAGCACGTCAAGTTAGAAATCATTACCGGTATAGAAATCATTATCCGAGCATACACACATACATATAGCCGTGTGTGTGTGTGTGTGTGTGTGTGCTCGGATCAGCTTGAGACTATAGTAGAAGACATTTGCCCAAGGACTGAACCCAAGATCACATGACTGGCAAGCAAGCTTCTTAATCACATGACTATGCCTCTGTGTATGTGTGTGTGTGTGTGTGTGTGTGTGT
>NC_068986.1:91947989-91948803 GCF_001194135.2 Octopus bimaculoides | reverse complement strand
TTGATCCGATCAACGGAACAGCCTGCTCGTGAAATTAACGTGCAAGTGGCTGAGCACTCCACAGACACGTGTACCCTTAACGTAGTTCTCGGGGATATTCAGCGTGACACAGTGTGACAAGGCTGACCCTTTGAATAACAGGCACAACAGAAACAGGAAGTAAAAGTGAGAGAAAGTTGTGGTGAAAGAGTACAGCAGGGTTCACCACCATTCCCTGCCGGAGCCTCGTGGAGCTATAAGTATTTTCGCTCAATAAACACTCACAACGCCCAGTCTGGGAATCGAAACGGCGATCCTATGACCGCAAGTTCGCTGCCCTAACCACTGGGCCATTGCGCCTCCACTGTTAATGGTACCACACATGATAAGCACCAATTATTTGAAATATAAACAACAACAGACTCACTGGCTGACTCAATGTAAGACATCTCAATGTCATAGGACATAAATAGGGTAATATATCTGCCAGTTCATTATTTACATTTGACAGATATTTGTCCTCATCTTGTTTGTTGTTAACACAACATTTCAGCTGATATACCCTCCAGCCTTCATCAGGTGTCTTGGGGAAATTTCGAACCCACGGGCATATAGCATAGTGGTTAAGAGCGCAGGCTACTAACCCCAAGATTCCAAGTTCGATTCCAAGTAGTGGCCTGAATAATAATAATAATAATAATATTGTCATAGGTGCCCTGGGAATGACAGTGAAACGGGCTGATTACTACCTAGCTCAGATACCAGGAAACCCCAAAATGACTGAAGTTCAAAAGATAGTGCTCATGGGAAATGCCCATATCCTACGTAAAATACT
>NC_068986.1:91945581-91947574 GCF_001194135.2 Octopus bimaculoides | reverse complement strand
AACTTGTTGTCTCTTGAGGTCTCTGGGTGAGACTTGGACCCAACTTGTACAAATGCAAAACAAAAGTCAAACATAAAATAATAATAATAATAACAACAACATCGAAAAATACCTTAGGAATGAGAACCCAGGTTCGAAATTTCCCCAAGACACCTGACGAAGGCTGGACGGTATATCAGCTGAAACGTTGTGTTAACAAGAAACAAGATGAGGACAAACATCCATCAAATGTAAATAATGTACATAATTCCTCATCTCTTTTGTCATAGAAGGGAGGAAACTCTGAAGATTGAAAAAGGGGATGGATAAATTGTGATGTTTAGATGCTGGCATGGCTGTGTGATGAAGATGTTTGCTTTTCAACCACATGGTTTCAGGTTCAGTCCCACTTTATGACATACTTTGGGCACTATAGCAGCCTCAGGCCAGCCAAAACCTTGTGAGTGGATTTGGCAGATAGAAACAAGCCCATTGCGTGTGCATGCGTGCGTGATGTTATTGTCACTTCTGACAACAAATCATCTGCTCACTCTGTATTTTTGAAAATGTATGCAATAAGAAATCCCTTATTTGAAAAACAGGTAAGGGTCAGCAACAGGAAGGGTATCTGGTTGTAAAAACAATACCTCAGTAATACATTCATCTAACCCAGTAGTTATCAACCAGGGTCCATGTGACCCCTGATGGTCCATACAAGATTTTTAGGGATTCCTGCTAGGTTTCTTTCTCTGTCATTTTACATAGTTCAACCTACACAAGTTAATGTGAGAAAGACAAAATAGGAATTTTAAAAGAAGTTTCTATATAACTGATACAGAAATAAACTTATTTCCCAAACGCATGATAACGCTATAAATAGCTTGATCAGGATAAATTATCCATATAATGCAGAAAAATACGTTACCGGCCAGCCATGAGACTCGAACTCACATCTCTGTGATTACATGTCAAGTGTTTTACCATTAAACTAAACTGCCCAGCAACGAATTCTTCTGCAATTTTAGAACTTATAAATTTAGCTTCATAAGACGCTAACGTTAAATTCAACTTTACGATGAAAGTAAACAAACAAAGTTTGTCTTTAGAAGCATTGAGATGTATTGTAAGACACAGAAATAAATTTATTTAATGGTTGAGAACCCCTGATTTAACCCATGCTAGCATGGAAAAAGAGGTATAAAACAGTTGAATGAATACAGTTAAGATGGTTTTAAACCCTTTAAATTTATCCAATACCATGACACAGGAAAGAATTATACAGACACAAATTCTATTTTCCATTGTCAATAATGAGGGAAGAGGACAAAGATTTCACTTTTTTCTTGGAAGGGATGTATCTGTTAGTTTGAGAATGGCTGTGCCCAGTGACCAATGAACACATCTTGTGTTAATAAAAGAGTACAATTAAAATAGCAGAATATACACAAACTAATTTGAGAAACTGGAATGTTAAGTGTGCCCAAGTGTAGCAAGTAATATGATCATCTACCAAACAATAGATATGAGAATCTCAAGCCATACTTCTAGCACTTACCCAGAAAATTGTTCAAACTGTTGCTTATAATGTTTAATATCTTTTATTTTTTACTTGTTTCAGTCATTAGTTAGACTGTGGCCATGCTGGGGCACTGCCTTGAACAATTTTAGTCAAATGAATCGACCCAGTACTTACTCTTTTTAAGCTCGGTACTTATTCTAATGGTCTCTTTTGCCAAACTGCTAAGTTACAACAATATATACACATAGATAGAGGGATGAACAGACAGACATAGATGTATGCATGCATGTATCTGTGTGTCATCATCATCATCATCATCATCGTTTAACGTCCGCTTTCCATGCTAGCATGGGTTGGACGATTTGACTGAGGACTGGTGAAACCGGATGGCAACACCAGGCTCCAGTCTGATTTGGCAGAGTTTCTACAGCTGGATGCCCTTCCTAACGCCAACCACTCAGAGAGTGTAGTGGGTGCTTTTACGTGTCACCCGCA
>NC_068986.1:91927706-91945571 GCF_001194135.2 Octopus bimaculoides | reverse complement strand
ATATATATATATATAGATGAACTAACTGTTACTTTCTCAGATGCAGCATGGAATTTTGTCAGTGAACAGGTCACAGTTTCAAAGTGACCAAATTTTGACAAATTAAATTTAGATGTTGAAGTGAATCTAACAGTTTTTTTAATGTTTCTAAATGGCTTATTAACACCTTTGACAATGCATTTGTATCTCATCATCATCATCGTTTAACGTCTGCTTTCCATGCTAGCATGGGTTGGACGATTTGACTGAGGACTGGTGAACCGGATGGCTACACCAGGCTCCAATCTGATTTGGCAGAGTTTCTACAGCTGGATGCCCTTCCTAACGCCAACCACTCTGAGAGTGTAGTGGGTGCTTTTACATGCCACCGGTATATATATTCCTTTATTCTTTTACTTGTTTCAGCCATTTGACTGTGGCTATGCTGGAGTACTGCCTTTTAATTGAAGAAATCGTTCCCTGGACATATTCATTGTTAGCCTGTTGTTTATTCTATCAGTCTTTTTTGTCAACCAGCTAAGTTACAAGGATCTAAACACACCAACATCAGTTGTCAAGCAATGGTGGGGGGACAAATACAGATACAAACACACAACTACATACATACATACACACATGCACACATGCATACACACATACATACAATGGGCTTCTTTCAAATCCACTTATATATATATGGTAGGCTTCTTTCAGTTTACATCTAACAAATTCACTCACAAAACTTTGGTCAACCCAAAGGTATAGAAGAAGACATTTGCCCAAGATGCCATGCAGTGGGACTGAACCTGGAATCATGTGGATAGGAAGCAAACTTCTTACCACACAACCACATATCTGCCTATCTTTAACTCTTCTTTTTTAAGTTGGAAGATATAGTGTGCATTAGCCTAGACAGCAAGCACCATTATGGAAATGAGCGCAACAGTCGTTGGTAATATCATTTCTTTCCTTCAGATCAACTGTGGTCACTACTATGCTGCAAATAAAATACTTTTCAATAAAGAGTTTCGTTTCAGCAAGACTTGAATTCAGATTCTAAATAACATATGAAATTCTGCCTGCTGTTCCTCCACTGATTCCGCCTAGCCACCTAACCCTAACTCTTGAGTTGGACACAGCCATGTGATAGATATTGCAGCTGGCTTAGTGTGAAGACAGCTGTATAAGTGTAAGTAGCTGTGGTGGAGGTTTGGTAACCCCACTTGTGAAAAAGGTTAACTTAACAGCGGAAGATGACACCAGCAACCAGTAACTAACATAGCTTAATGACATCAAATACACTTTGCTCTTGAAAATAAGCAACATTGAGACCAGTCAGCTAAATCTACTTCTTTGACAAAAACTATCAAATACCATCATTCTTTTGATAAAGAAATAATAATAATGGTTTCAAATTTTGGCACAAGGCCAGCAATTTCAGGGGGAAGGAGGTAAATCAATTACATCAACCCCAGTGCTCAACTGATACTTATTTTAACAACCCCCAAAAGAATAAAAGACAAAGTCAACCTCGGTGGGGTTTGAACTTAAAATGTGAAGACAGACGAAATGCAACTAAGCATTTTGCCCAGTGTGCTAACAATTCTGCCATCTTACCACCTTAACCCTTTTGTTGCCATATTTTACCATGTTACTCTTTACTCTTTTCACTCTTTTACTTGTTTCAGTCATTTGACTGTGGCCACGTTGGAGCACCGCCTTTAGTCAAAGAAATCGACCCCAGGACTTATTCTTTGTAAGCTTAGTACTTATTCTATCGTCTCTTTTGCCGAACTGCTAAGTTACAGGGATGTAAACACACCAGCATCGATTGTCAAGCGATGTTGGGGGACAAACACAGACACAAAAACATACACACACACATATATACATATATATATACGACAGGTTTCTTTCAGTTTCCATCTACCAAATCTACTCACAAGGTTTTGGTCAGCCCGAGGCTATAGTAGAAGACACTTGCCCAAGGTGCCACGCAGTGGGACTGAACCTAGAACTTCTGGCCCTCATTTGCCTTCAGCAGTGTACACAGTGGCACACAGTTTCAAGCATTTAGGAAAGGCCTTTGGTTTAAGGATACCTGATCCTTTACTACCACCAGTCACTGAGACCCTGAAAAAATTCATGAAAATTGTGTTTCCTCTTCTAACGAAAACATTAAAATAAAAAAGAAATAGCAAGAGAGCCTCACTTACAGTTTGAAATCTGTTATCCATTGTATGACCTTTCTCTTTACATAGTTCAGCAGCAAACCTGAAAAATGACAAAGACAATGATGAGGAAGATGACAATGATGATAATAATGATAGTTCAGTACTACTTTGGCGTGTGATCTACAACTTAAAGGGCAATTACTTTCAGTTACTTGTTAGTTTACTTTGTGCTAGTGCTACTTTGGTGTGTGATCTACACGCTTATTTTAATTATTATATTTATTCTTGGTTTCCTTAAATACTAAGACATAAATAAAACATGGTTTTATTATTATCAAAATAATTTTATCGATGAATTGAGCGAACATCTGCTAGAAACACAAGAAATACGTCTTCAGCACTCTTCCTCAACCATAGCCAACAGAAATAATCAAGAGGAGATTGGAAGGTTCTTTGGTTCACTCCTCTCATCTTTTTCAAACTATGAATTTTCGAATACAATTAGGTTCTTTCAATTGCTTGAATATTGGTTCCAGTGTTTGGATCAACACAATGTCTTTGTTGGTTGACAATAGAATGGCGGAAATGTAGACAATTTAGATTGGAGTATGCTGGCCATTCGTTGGAATGAATAACCAAATTTTCTGCAACTTCTCTTTGAATTATAGGTTCAAGTCTTTCAAGATTTCCTTTTTCTACATAAAGATAGCAGGAATCTGCACCTTTCTTCAATCCAAAGGCCTTCCAATCTCACCTTGATTATTTCTGTTGATGAGGAAGGGTACTGAAGATGCATTTCTTGTGTTTCTAGCAGATGTTCGCTCAATTCATCGATAAAATTATTTTAATGATAATAAAATCTTGTTTTGTTTATGTCTTAGTAAATAAAGAAACCAAGAATAAACGATATGATAATTAAATTAAGCGCATAGATCACATACCAAAGTAAATTTGCTCGCGTAGATCACACGCCAAAGTAGCACTAGCACAAAGTAACCTAAAGCCCTGTAAGTTGTAGATTACACACCAAAGTAGCACCGATAGTTCTTTTATACATTGACTGGTTTCAGTCACTGAACAATAGCTATACTGAGACACAACTTCAAGCACTTTTAGCTGGTCATCTAATACTCAAAGACTTATTTCACTCTGGTACTTCTTTTATCAAATGGCTAAGTTACATCAGCAAGATGAAACCAGTTTTTCTAATAACTTGTGCTGTGTTAGGTCAATCACATAAGCACAAACACACACGTGCACACGTGTGTGTGTGTGTGTGCCCTCGTCATCATCTTTCATACTGGTGTGGGTTGGATGGTTTGATATTGGAGCATGACTGTGTCATGCTCCAATATCCACTTGGGCAAGGTTTCTACAGCTGAATGCACTTCCAAACACCAATTACTTTACAGATTGTACTGGGTACTTTTTTTCATAGCACCAGCACTAGTGAGATCACCATGTAGTTCACATAACTAAGATGACCTGCAGCTGAGTGGGACTATGGTAGAGAGGGTATTAGCTATATAGTAAGTGAGAAGCTAATCTATGAAAGATGGGACCAGATTAGGTTGCTGGGCTTCTATACACTTTCTGTCAACTAAGTTCCACTCAAAAAAGTTATCAGTCAACACATTAGTAAGTAATGTGACATAAAAACTACTGCATCATTGGGGCATCCCCTTCACTAAAAGGTTTTTATTTACTGGTAGCTCCAGTAATGACACCCTGATAAAGTGGTAGGTTTTCTCTAAATAATGAGAGGTTCTGATTATAGCTGGAAACTTACTTTTGGAATAATTTTGCAGGTAACTATTTGTATCTACATCCTGCTTTGATTTAATAGCTTAACAACAACAACAGCTCGGCTATATGTATTTCTCTTCGTTTCACATAAACATCTGGTGAACATCTTTCACTTTGTCTATTACAAATTTTCTTTTAAAACGATAACTCCCCCCACCTCTCTCTCTTTCTCTACCTATCTAACTATCTCTACCTCTTTCTACGTCACCCTCAATTTAATTCTTTGTCTTTCACTTTATCTCTGTTTTTGCTATCTTTTCCTTTCAAGTCGTGTAAAGAGGTGAACAAACACTCAATATCTCAACACTTGGTACAAACACGGCAATTAACCAAGGGAAATAACACACGCCAAAATTCAACAAGAGTTACATCCCTTGTATTGATGGAAGCAGATTCGGGAGAAATAACTTGAAGCTCTTTATATTGCGTAAACATTTGTGCTCATAATTTATATTACACCAACACTAGTATGAGTCCAAGAGGAAGCCTGTATTTCACAGTTCAGCATGCTAAAAATAAAGCGAAATTTCTCAAAAATTACGTCTTATTGTCTACAAAAATGGTGCAGAGTTGAATACAAAGTAGATAACAAATAAGGAGGCTTTCTCTGCTGAAGCACTGATTACAGAACTTTCAGATTTGAGAAGGTATGGGAAGGATTCCCAAAAGTTGATGGAGGTCTTTTTGACAAAAGACAAAAGAATTGGCAGCAGTTTGGGAAGCAAGAGAGGTCGGAGGTAGTGCCGTGTGAAGAGGCATCCTTCACAGTGCAAATGGTGATCTTGTAGGAGTTAAAAGGCTGGATGAAAAGCTGTTCAGTTTGTAGGGGTGGGTAATTTTTTCTAAAGATTAGAGACTGCTGATTAAAGATATGCTGCTGTAATTTTCTACAGTTCTTTTTTTTTTTTTCAATCACCATCAAACTGAACAAGGCACAAAAAGTGTTACAATCACCATCTGCTTAAAAGTTTTATTATATACATAGAAAAAAAACAAAAAACAAAACAAGAATTAGTGGTCTAGCAGGAATTGAGGTGCCAGTTACCCTGTCCACTTTGTAAGTGAGGATAATTTTCTCTGAATGTTGTAGGCTATGTTCATTGCCTGAAATGCTACAATGCAACTATGAGTGAACCACTTGGAGGAATTGGAGATGCAAGGTTTGGTTGTGTGGAAAACATATACAGACATATGCAAAAGGAGTGTTTCAGTCAGCCACTTAACGGTTACCTGATGAGTCAGCAGTACAATAGACCTGCTGTCAGAAAACAAGCAAAGCAAGCAGACTACTGATCAGTCAGTTGACTTGAAGTGCCAGCAGGTCCAGGAGGTAGGGATGGACATGGCTGCATTGTATGCAGATGTGTAGAAGATGGACACGATAAGAAAGTGACCAAACTGGTCTGGTTATAGGTGATGGCTAGCTAGAGATGTTTAGAAGTGAGAAAGTGATTAAAGGCGCTTGGAATGTGGCAGGATTAGAATGTAAAGATAACAGCACAAGGCTATTTTAAGGCCATTTTCCCTAGTAAAGTAGTGGGTATATAGAAAATAGAAAGACTATAGAACGTGATATATGAGAGAGGGAGGGATAGATGGATATATGGATGGCCAGACAGACACATAAATAAATAGATACATACCCAATAGCAGATGAGAGTTCATCTGTTGAACCAAGAGCATCAAATATCAGGTCATCCTTGAATCTCCTTTCTCCTGTAAATGTTGAGGACTTGCCTGTGTTTTGAGGGAATAAAGATAGAGAGTAAGAGAGATGGAGTGAGAGAGAGAGAGGGACAGGATATAATAGTGGATGTTCTATAGTTATTATGATCATTATCAGTGTTATTTTCAACAAACATTATCATCAGTCTTGCTAATATTCCTATCATCATCTCTATCACCATATTATCTACATCATCATGACTATTATCACTTTTATCATCTTCTTTATTTGCATCACTAATATTATCCTTATCAGCAGCAGCATAATCATCATCAATGCTCATCACCATTGATGCAGAAAGCATTACCACCATCATCATCATCATCATTGTTGTTATCAAAGTCTTCAACCCTATTTCAGGTGAATGTGTGTGTGTGTGTGTGTGTGTGTGCGCGCGTGCGCATACATGTTTTCACTTGTATGTCTGTGCTAGGTATTCTTATTTCTTTATTGCCCACAAGGGGCTAAACATAAAGGGGACAAACAAGGACAGACAAAGAGATTAAGTCGATTACATCGACCCCAGTGCGTAACTGGTACTTAATTTATCGACCCCCGAAAGGATGAAAGGCAAAGTCGACCTCGGCGGAATTTGAACTCGGAACGTAACGGCAGACGAAATACCGCTAAGCATTTCGCCTGGCATGGTAACGTGTCTGCCAGCTCGGCGCCTGTGCTAGGTATTCTGTGTGTGTGTGTGTGTGTGTGTGTGTGTGTGTGTGTGCAAATGTGTATGCCTTCACCTAAGTATTCATGACTATCATCATCATCTTCATCGTTTCTATGTCTACTTTTCCATGCTTGCATCAGTGTGATTTGTTAAGGTAGATTTTCTGTAAGTGGATGCCTTTCCAGTCACCAACCCTCACTTGTTTCTAAACAAAGAAATATTACCCCATGGCCAGATATGTTTTCAGAGATGACTAGAATGACAAACACAACTTATATATGATGGTGACAATTGTTTAAATCTATTGTGTGATGTGAAGACAAGGACACACACACACACACGACAATTGTCACTTCTTTACAGAAGAAGGACATCTTCTTCAATTGGTAAATGTTATCACATGACCTCATATGACTAGCAAGTCTGGCTTTGGACCAACAGAACTTTCTTCAGATGTTACAGACATGTTCAAGCTGAACATTCACTGGGACTGAGACCAAGTCCTGTTTACAAAGTACCTGCTTTATGATGAAGTGTTCTGTTCTCCGTGATTCACTTGCTTTACAACCATTTTAGATCAGTTCTTTCCAAACTGATCACTCAAATGATTCTGTCAATCCACTGTCTTAGTAGTAGTAGTAGTAGTGACAAAAATTTATTAATCAATTAAGTAATTACTCTTTTACTTGTTTCAGCCATTTGACGGTGGCCATGCTGGAGCACCGCCTTTAGACGAGCAAATCGACCCCAGGACTTATTCTGTGTAAGCCTAGTACTTATTCTATCGGTCTCTTTTGCCGAACCGCTAAGTTACAGGGACGTAAACACACCCCATCAGTTGTCAAGCGATGTTGGAAGGGGGGGGGACCAAACACAGACACACAAACATATACACACACATACGATGGGCTTCTTTCAGTTTCCGTCTACCAAATCCACTCACAAGGCTTTGGTCGGCCCAAGGCTATAGTAGAAGACACTCGCCCAAGGTGCCACGCAGTGGAACTGAACCCGGAACCATGCGGTTTGTAAGCAAGCTCCTTACCACACAGCCACTCCTAAAATGCATAACTAACCTTTGTCTCCAGTTTTGGTATAAATTTTCACAGCACTGCTCACCGAACTGGAACTGAATAAGAAATAACAAACCATTATCTTATGTAGTTTCAACTCTTTCAATATCCACCAAATATTGCTATTAATCAGTTCATTGTTAAATTAAAATACAATTTCAGTGTAATATCAGTTTCAAATTTTGGCACAAGGCCAGCAAGTTTAGGGGAGGAGGCAAGTCGATTACATTGACCCCAGTACTCAGTTGGTATTTATTTTACTGACCCCGAAAGGATAAAAGGCTAAGTTGGCCTTGGCAGAATTTGAACTCAAAATGTAAAGACAGACAAAATTCTTAGCATTTTGTCCAGTGTGCTAACAATTGTGCCAACTCACCACCATAAATTTCAAAGTAATATTCCTTTCTACTAGAAGCACATTTGGAGTAACGGATTAGTAAAGGATTAAGGTAAATTTGGGGTAAAGGATTAAGTCGATTACATTGACCCCAGTGCGTAACTAGTACTTATTTAAGCGACCCTGAAAGGATGAAAAGCAAAGTCAACCTTGGCAGAATTTGAATTCAGGACATAATGGCAGACGAAATATCACTAAGCATTTTGCCCAGCATGCTAACAATTTTGCCAGTTCACTGCCTTAAATTTTAAAGTAATATTGACATAGTTGTATAATTTAGTGGATCGAGAAAGAGGACATCTACTGAGCAGATCACTGGATTAAATAGTCTTTAGGTATAGGTGTTAGCATTGAATACAGAAATAAGCTGTCCTGGGCAAAACGCAGATGAGTTATTTTGCATATCTTTACATATGAAGCATGAAAATATCAAGGCAACAAAAAATGCAACTACCCAATTACTTCTCTTGTTCAAAAGTTTTTCAACTTCAAATCGCTCTTTCCGAGCAGACTTTTGATTAAAGGCATTCCTCAAAGACCAGCCTATCAATTTCGATGGGGAGGGGAAAGAATAGTGTTTACTAAATACATTCATCAGATAATTGTTCAGCTAAATTTATTTGTACTTTGTTTTGAGACATTTATTTGTTAAATACTTTCAGTTTCGCCCCCCCCCCCAAAAAAAAATTACATTCAAAGAGAGAAAAACAAGACATTTGTTAATTTTTGAACCTTAATTTCAATATTACATATTAGTTTAAATATTTATATGCGTCTACTATTTACAATATTTTTTTTTTTTACGTTTAAAATACGAGTGTTCAAGATTGATATTCTTTCCGTGTAGCATATTTCCATACTTTGGCTCTCACGCTTATCCCATACTGTTGATGCCGGAGCAAAAACCGAACCGTTCGTAGTCCCCAATTCCCAACATCGATTGATATAAACCTCCCACTACCACCTCTGACTGATACGCAGATACCCCAAACACCGTCTTCTTCTCACCCGGCAAGCCATGACTATCTCTACATCTATCCAGTCATCCGACTACTTACTTATGACAACTCCCCACCACACTTTCATGAGAGAGGTTTCCCAGTGCCCCAAAATTTTTCAACCTAAGGTGGTGAATTTTTTCCCCCCTTCTTCTCACTCTTATGTATATATTTAAGTCTAATATTACATATATACATATATGTATATATATTATGTATGTAATTAAAGGTATCTAATTTCACATTCACATACTATCCAATACCTCACCATACACATACACCATCCCGTGATACTTTGGATCAGTTAACTAATGGGAATTCTGCTAGTTTTAGGCTGGAAGTATATATGCTTCGAACTTAATTGGAAATAATGAAGCAAGTGGCTGAACCCATCTCTTTAGTCTTGTTCCTTTACAACTCACAAACAACTTCAAGACCTCCAAGTGAACCTCCCACAATTACCAACCCTTAGAAATAAACAGCTATTACCCTACACCGCAACTCCAGCAAAATCAGCATCTAGACAATGACAGATGCCTTCGTGCATCGCACAGCTCTCTCCAGCCACCGAAACTGCAGCAATCCTTTTGGACTTTTGCCAGAAGACTCTCCACCAATTCTGCAGAATACTCCTTAAAAACGATAGTTCTGTAATCAATACTTATGCAGACAAAGCCTCTACATTTGTTGCTAACCTTTGTAACCAACTCCACGTTGTAAGCAGTAGGTAAATCTTCAAAACTATCTTTTTCTACTTCACAAGGCTCACTTACTGTCATACACGCACATACATGCCAAGTAACCTAATGGTTCTGATAATGTCCTTTCCAGTCCGCTAGAGCTATCCACACTAAATTCTTCATCTTCTCTCTCTCTCTCTTCCAGGGATACATCCTAAGCCCCACTGACCTTGCCAACTATCGTCGCATCGCACTCACTTCGAACAACTCAAAAGTCATGGAGACAGTAATTATTAATAACCTTCTCTAACACCTTCAATGCCTTTTCTTCTTTAGTGACTACCTTTATGACTTCCGCAAAGGTAGATCTACTGGAAATCTATACTCCCAAGTCACTCATTAGTGAGCTCTGACTCTCAACATTAACAAAGCTATCGACCGTATCTGGCACGCGAATCTTTTGGCAAAACTGAAGCCTATGTGCTTCAACCATATCTCATTTGGGCAGGAGGGGGAGATGAACGAAGCCCGTAGGTTTTATAACATCAACGAGATCGATCTATATTTTTCTGTTGAAGACGGAAATAAAAGAAAATTTTATACAACTAATGAACTAAACTTTTTAAATTTTCTATAAGCTAATTGACATCTCGACTATGTCTGTCTATCTGGTTCCCAGTGCGATTATGCATCAACCTTCAGCAAATCTTGGCGGTACAATAAATAAAGCAACATTTGAATATAATTATGGGGGGGGGGAAATAAAAAGGTATGGTTCGGCATTCTAGTGGAATGGAACTTACGAGATAAGACGTTGAGTGGCCGTTTTATAATTCAAACCCAACAATGTTTTCACACAATTTCGAAGCATGTTTACAAATGCGTGTTTATCAAGTTCTGAGAAACAACCGGTGTTAAGTAGCTTTAGAGTTGTCTCCCATCTTACGGGCGCCAAATATCTCGTGCTATTTGGAGCTGACTGAAGTTAGAGAAACAGGTACAGGGTAACAGGCTGAGTTCAAATCCTTCGTGAATGACTTTTATCTGTGAGATCGATTTTTAAAAAATCGCACCAATAATATAATCCTTTTCTCGTTATCTCAGAGCGAAGAAGCAGAGAGAGAAAAAAATAAAGATAATAAATTAAAAAACAATAACGAGGAAGATTAAATTAAAAGTGATGAGTGAAAAAAAAAGAAAAAAGAGCGAAGAATGAAATAAAGAGACGGAACAGAAAAATAAAAGATATATAAAAAGGAATTAAATTGAAAAAATGACAAATTTCAAGATTTAAACGAATAACAAGCAGTACCTCATTTTAACTTATTTCTTTCTACTGTATTGGGCAGAAGAAAACAGCAAAATACTCATAAAAAATATCCTTTACTTTAAAATGAAAGAAACTTCCACCTTATCTTAACACTTAACAATATACCACGTCACGAATCCCAAATGATCCAAAGAGGTGGGAGGCTTTATGCGGTCACTCAACTTGCTAGAAATAGCAGTCAAAGTTTTCGCAATTCACGCCACCATCCCAAAAGAAGGAGAAATAATAGATAGGTAAATGTAGTCCTGAAGCTAGTATATCTGAATAAAAGATGAGACGGTCACATGTGGATCGCTGACGATCATAAGTCAACAGCAACCACGTCGTTGAAAACTTCACCTAATCAACTCTACTGCCTACGTCACCCGTTATCAGACTTTGGACTAATCTACACATTCTTATACAGAAGATGTATGCAGGCATGGCCAAGTGGTTTTAAGATATTCGTTTTACAATCATTTCGCCTCGGGTTTCATCATACTAACGTGGCATTGGTAGAGGGCAATGATCAATACGACTTTTTTTTTTTTCGAGACTGCATCTATGACTAAATTATCCAATGTGTCTTGTTTTTAAGACAGTAGGCTGTGAGAGACTTGGCTGCTATTTCCCCAACGCTGAGCGACTGCAAGCATCTTCGTTGACTCGTGTGACATTGAGTAGGTCGAATCCTGTGGGAAGGCTTGTACCAGAAAATAAGTGTTTGTGAAGTACTCATCCATTTGTGCTATAAATCGATCGATCATTAGATCTAGTGATTGGACCACTGAGACATTAATTATCAAAACCGCTGCATTCAGGTGCCAATTGGGTTCTTCCCAGCATGGGTTCAAATTCCTTACACTCATAAAACGACAATGATGAGTATGATCACACACACACACACGCATACATACATGCACACACATAAAATTATGATGATAAGTATAATCATAGATAGACAGATAGATAATACATGCAATTGACAGGATTGTTTTGGTTTCCGTCAACCAAATCTAGTCACTAGTCTGGAGTCATAGCAGAAAATATTTACTGAAGTTGACCCGCAGTGAGACTGAACCTAAAACCAACATCATATGGTTGTGAAGCAAGCCTTTTTAACTACACAGCCGTAGCAGTTTAGAATTACAATACTTCCATTTTGTTATTTTGGTTGAAGAATTGAAGTTGTGTCCATAGCATTTGAAAGACTTCCCATGCAGTTGTGGTAAGTGTAACTGAAGTTCAAATGCCCATAAGAAAAATATAGAAGGTGGGGAGATAGACGGACGGACAGATTAGAGGGATGAGTTGTATTACAGTGAAAGACAAATATTCTGTGGATTTTGAATATTGGTGAACATGAGTGATGTACCACTATTTTAGAGGAAGTGAAGCGATTATAGCAGTGGTATAAGCGGCAAAGTGAAGGCGTGTGGCAGAGTGTTTAGAGTATTGTATTCACAATCGTTAAATCATGGGTTTGATTTCCAGACCGGCACCTGTGCCCAGCGTCGCCTTTCTGGCACTTGTGCCCGTGGCATGTGTAAGGACTTTCGAGCAAGATCGTTGCCAGTGCCCCTGGACTGGCACTTGTGTGGGTGGCACGTAAAATACACCATTTTGAGCATGGCCGTTGCCAGTGCTGCCTGACTGGCCTTTGTGCGGGTGACACGTAAAAACACCCACTACACTCTCGGAGTGGTTGGCGTTAGGAAGGGCATCCAGCTGTAGAAACTCTGCCAAATCAGATTGGAGTCTGGTGTAGCCATCTGGTTCACCAGTCCTTAGTCAAATCGTCCAACCCATGCTAGCATGGAAAGCGGACGTTAAACAATGATGATGATGATGTGGCGCGTTGTGTTTTTGGACAAAGAACTTCATTTCATGTTGTTCCGGTCCCACTCTCTTGTGGGATAACCATCCAATTAAAGGAATGTTGCCTAGCCAGCAGGGTGGCGTCATCTGAAAGATTTAACAATGTGAAGTACATTGTGACCAACGATGTGTAACAACATCCAATAGTTTGGTCGATCACATGAGACTGTGATAAGAGGCAAGAGAATAGAGAGTACTGAGGGTCCCAGTGTGTTGGTGAGTGAAGATTTGCTTAGAATGTTTCTGTGTTTCTGATGCATTACCCCAGATATGTAAGCAGTACACTTCTTAGAAAGAGTAACCAATCTTCCATCAAATCATATGCTACCATCTAAAAGAGAGAAAAATGAAGAATAAAGTAGATAATGTAGTTCTAGATAACACAATGTCTGTATTTAAATAAAAACGGGACGGTTAGAGGTGTAAGAGATGGGCTTAGTTATAGAAACCCATGGGCTTGTATAGAGAAATAGAATTCCAAAAGCTTCTATAGTAATAGAAAACTTCATGAGTGATATACAGGGTGTCCACAAAGTCTGGGTACATGGAGTAAAGAAAATCATAACATAAACAATTAAATATAAGAAATGATAATTTCTTAAAGTATGTGTTAATCCCCATGTACCCAGACTTTGTAGACAACCTGCAGAATTACATAAATTTCTCTAGAAATATAAGAACACATGAGCTTGTGTAGAGATGTAGAATTTCAAGGTCTTTTACAGATATAGAAAATTCTATGGGCTTCTATAGAGATATAAAATCACATGGACTTGTACAGAGATATAAAATCCTGTTGGCTTATATAGATATAGTCCAATGGGATTATAGTGATATAGAGAATCATGGGTTTATATAGGGAAATAAAGACCCATGGGCTTATATAGAGATATAAAGTTCTATGGTCTTATGTTGAGATATATAAGCCCATGAACTAATATAGAGATATAGCATCCCATTGACTTGTATAGAGATTTAGAATTCCATGGGCTTAATTTCTCATGGGTTTCTATACAAGCATGAAAAGCCATTGACTTGTTTAGATATATAAAACCTGTGAGCTTTTATAGGGATATATAATCCCATTTGAGTAGCAGAAGAAAGAGTGGCTGTAGGGTTGAATCACTTCTTATCAGCTTAATTATCTTTTATCTGGAAATGATCTGAAATGTTGGTATGTGAAGCAGCAGGTCTCTCCCAATGTGAGTCACACTGAACTTTGTAGTTAATGAGATGAAATATTTTTCAATTTAGAAGAGGAAGCCTAGTCTCTGGAACAGGACCTTTGAGAATGGAGTTGGGGCAGTCTGTTACTTAATCTAGAGCCCAGAGAACTAAGAAAAGGCTCATAAATATTTGACAGGTTTTGATCAATAACAAGATAGCTTCACAGAAACATTTTATCCTAAATCAATGAGAAGAGTGCTTTATTGCTGAAGCATATAATAATAATAATAATGCTGAAATTATTGTGTATAGTGCTCAGGTGTACTACAACTCATCAAAGGTGCATGTATAGTATATAGAATTATGTAAAAATGTCAGGAAAGTGAACAGTGTATGAGTCAAGATATACATGTGTGCTTGCATATGGAGGGGGAATATCAGGTGTAGTGTTGGCAAATTTTCGGAAGCATGGAAGTTTTAAAGGATGCAATGTCTCAGCAACTAATAGCTGATGCAAGTAGTTTGTTCCATGCTTCAGCAACCCTGAGTGTGAAAAAATGTTTCTGAAAGTATGTAAAAGTTAAAGGAATTCCAAAAATATTAATTCTTCTAAGGGTCGTTTGGGAAGGCATGTCGTCAAGTGCTTAAGGTATTGCACTCGTGATCATATTATCAAGGTTTCAATTCCTGGACCAAGCAGTGTGCTGTATTCTTAAGCAAAACACTCCATTTCACTTTGCTTCAGTCCACTCAGCCGTAAACATGTTCCAAAAATAGCTGAGAAGTTAACTCTGCAACAGACCGATGTCTGTTCAAGGGAGAGTATAACAGTCTCAGTGACATGCCATGGAACCTGGGTTTAGCTCCAGCCATATGAGTCCTCAAGCTCAAGACAGAGTTAAACTAGAGATCATCTAGTTTCTTAATAGATCCTTCCCAAGGATCTATTATTATTTACATTGGATGGATATGTGTCTTCATCTTGTTTGTTGTTATCACAATGTTTCGGCTGATTTACTCTCCAGCTTTCATCAGGTGTCCTGGTAGAATTTTGAACTCAACCGTGTTCTCAATTTTGCTTACGTTATCATCATTTTCAGGCAGTGCCTTGAATAAATAATAATAATAATATCAAGCAAAAAAAATACTTCAGGAATTAGAACCCAGAGTTGGGTTCAGAATTCTTCCAAGACACCTGATGAAGGCTGGAGAGTAAATCAGCCGAAACATTGTGGTAACAACAAACAAGATGAGGACACATATCTGTCCAATGTAAATAATATAAATAATGTTTCTAATATAGCCACAAGACCAGAAGTTTTGTGAGGCAGGTGGGTCACTTGATTACATTGCTGCTAATACTTGACTTGTTTTAGTTTATCCACTTCAGAGGGACAAAAGGCTAAGCTGACTCTGGCAAGGATGGAACATAGTAATAATAATAATAATAATAATAATCCTTTCTGCTACAGGCACAAGGCCTGAAATTTTGGGGGAAGGAGCTAGTCGATTACATCAACCCCAGTATTCAACTGGTACTTATTTTACCAATCTCAAAAGGATGAAAGGCAGAGTCAACCTCAGCAGAATTTGAACTCAGGCGGACAAAATGCCATTAAGCATTTTGCCCAGTGTGCTAATGATTGTCAGCTCACCACCTTGATAATAATAATAATAATAATCCTTTCTACTAAAGGCACAAGGCCTGAAATTTTGGGGAAGAGGTTAAATTGATTACATCAAGCCTAGTACTCAACTGGTGTTTAATTTGTCGACCCCAAAAGGATGAAAGGTAAAGTTGATCTCGGCAGAATTTGAACTCAGAACATAAAGACATACGAAATGCCACTCAACATTTTGTCCAGCATGCTAACAATTCTGCCAGCTCACCACCTTGACAATAACAATAATAATAATAATAAATGCCCTGATGCAGTACCAGGAAGTGGCTTGTCATGGCTTCTGATCTTAACTGATTGGAAGTGTTATTGTGTACATTGTTTTGTCTTGGTATAAAAGATTTGCTTGTCAGTTGTTTGACCTTAACCAGCTGAACATGTCCCTTAGTCGCTGATGATATGTGCATCTCTGATCACGAGCAGTAGTGGTGGAGCATCATAGCCATGTGTTGAGAGGAATTCTTTGGGGTTTGGATAATTCACCTTTGGAAACATGGGTGTTTTGCTCAACATCCTTAAACAAACCTTATTCAGGGACCTTTTGAGCAGGATGGGCTACTCGACCTGAAGAAAATTCTAATTAGGCCCCACCTGCAAGGTCATGCACTATTTATCTTGATATGATATCACCATGTTGTGCACATATGGTTGTGATGCATGTTCCTGGTGTACCCTTATCAGACAGGTAGTCATGATGGGTATACTGGGCTTCGTATATTTTACCCCAGTGTCACTTTGATGGCATGCACTGCTCTCTGACTCAATAATAATTTCTAATATGACCACAAGATCATGGTTTGGGAAAAGGGAGTGTAGCTATTTTAATCAACCGCTTTAGTTCACTGGTTCATATTTTATCACACTGGAAGGATGAAACTGAAAGACATAAAAGAGTTCAGCAGGATATAAAGAATTAAACACTGCAATAAAGTATTCAATCATCATAAACAGTTTTATTAATTACAAGTTTCAGGAGGAATTTATCAAAAAATCCTCAGATTTTCAAAATAAATAAAATTTATTGACATTACAAAGTATTGTTTTCATTTTTCTTCCCATTCACACTGCCTCATTTAAAGCACCCGAGTATGATATGGTTGAATGTATCTGTATAGTACCCCATGTGAGTGTTGCATTTTGTGTGTGGGTACCCCATGTACCTCTGTAAAAAACAAAAAAATGTGTTGCTCTCAGTTTCTGTATAAAACCAGATACTATGTATGTCTCTGTAACAAAGGAGGTACTCTCATTGTTTCCCTAATAATAGAAGAACCCCAACTATCACAGTAAGTACTTTCAAAACATCTATAAACAAGTATCCATGGACTTCTGTTTATGAGGTGCTCCTGAATGTCTCTGTATTAAGTGAAGTATTTTCACTAAGTCCGCAGCATATGAAATACTCTGTTTCACAGATGGTGACTCTGAGAATAAGTGGATATTTCACAAGTGTGTGTGGGTCAAAGTTGAATAGAATAGTAATTAATGTAAGAAAAACATCTTGGAATGATTTAACACAAAAAAAAAAAAAATCACATACACAAGGAACATGTATGCGTACACACACACACACATACATTATTATTATAAAAGACCTGGAATTAGTAATTAATTAGTTGACTCATGCAGATTGAGCTTTGAATAATTAATGCCATTCCGCTCTATCTTACAGTATTGAGTCCTTTTTTTTTTTTTTTTTGATTAACTGCAATTCACAAGTGTGAAACCAACATTTAAATATACACAAAAACACACATAAGTATAACTTGCTCACTCACTTTGATATGCTTATTCAACATGCTAACTTGTCCTTATAAAAACAGCAGCCCCGAATATTCCATCAATCACGACCCATTGTCTTGAAAAAAAATAATAAGGGGAATACTACATCTGAAATGTTTTTCATCATAAGTACAATGGACTGCAGCTAGAAGAGCCATTGAGGTGATTGAGACAATCCGTCAAGCTTCTCCCAGATGAGAGAAAAATTAGACTCACTACCCACATGAAGTTTGAGAGTCACTACATCTCCTTGAATATAAAAGTAATTTGATTTTCCCTTGCCAAATTGTTCCTTTAGGCTCTAATCATGTTTAGCCTAACCAGGGACTGATCTGGCGCTAACACAACAATGCTACATTGTTACCTCAAGTAAAGGATAAACCAGGGTAGTTTTCCTTGTTAGATGAAGTGCAAAAGCAAATCGAATCCTTGGGGTCATCCAACGATCATTAGACTTCATCACCCCTGTTGTCTTCGTCCAGCTGTACAAGTCTCTGGCATTTAATGAACGGTAGAGATGGACTATATGTAATCTGAACCCCCCCCC
>NC_068986.1:91925155-91927350 GCF_001194135.2 Octopus bimaculoides | reverse complement strand
AAATATTTTTTCAGAATCGGAATCTCCATAGCCTAAAACGTGGGATTCCGTAAAAAAAAAAAAATAAAACAAGGGGGGAAAGATTCAGATTACATATAGTCCATCTGGACCTAATGAACTTCATAGAAATACAAAGTTTTTTCATGTATTTTCCATGCGTTTGTTTTTTATTAACCTTCGAAATCGGGGCAACCTTTCTGCCGTACATTATACTTCTTTGCTCCAGATTGACTCAGAGGGTGTTTACTGCCCACACCGAATAGAGCCACATTACGCATTACAAGTTTCACTTCTCTTGTTAAACATTCACACAAGGTATACGTCAACGAATGGAACAAACAATTATTCTTCTCACTTCACTTCTCTTATCTGATCAATATAAAGTACGTAAATCGTTGTCTCTAATTGACGGCGGGACGGTCACGCAGTACGTATATACACACACATACACATATAGTCGTTTAATAATTCGTAAGCCAGAGAAAAAAAAACAATAGGAACAAACGCATACATATATTTGAATGTATCAATGGGTGAAAGATTAGTAGAGTTTATTTATTCGCTCGAAATTTCTTTACCACAAACTTGGAGTACCAATGGAATGAACCATCAGCTTCGAACGTATAATCCATATATAACAGTGACTAGTTTATACAATTAACAAATATTATTATCAGATACATATAAGCACAATCGTCCGTCACTCATCGCAACACACAAACACACCCAGATAATACATACATTACAAATAATAAATGAGTATATGCATATATACATACATGTATGTACATACCTACATCTACTTGTATATATAGATGCATATCTGGGTACAGGACGTTGCAAACAAAACGTGGACAAAATGATAAACAGAGTACAGAAAACACACAGGCTACATAGAAAACATTTCCTTCATCAGCTGCCCCCATTCTAACACTGGTGTTTCGAAGAGTTAGGGCAGGAATATATAAACATATTCATCGCATCACACAAACATAACTCGATACACATACATCCATACATAACAAACAACAGTCTAAATTTATGAAAACAAAGCCATTCGCTTCATCATCCGGAAAGGTATTTCCTTGCAAAGAAATGGCATTTCCTTTCGAAGACAGGCGACTTGATGGGTGTATTGATCTCATAGAAAGGATTCAATGTGTGTTTGATGTAAATCTCGTAGACGTCCGTAAAGAAATTCTTGATGCCGTCCTCGTGTTTTACGTCGTGTAACATAATGAATCGGATGCGACTGGCTGTCACGAAAGACGAGACGAACCATTCGTTAAATTTATCTCCAATTTTCAGATACATGTTATTCGTCGTCCACATCTGTTCGTCGACCAGGTCCAAAGCGGCGTGAGCTATGAACTGGTTCAAGTGTCGGTGGTCGTCCTTCTTCAGGTCGTGGTTCTTGTGATTGGGCGGGCAGGTTTCCATTTCGAATATTGGATTGTCGTGGTGCCCCACGATAGCGAAGTAATAACTCCCAGACATGGCCTTCGCAGTTGTTTAATAATCCACAGATGAGGAAATACAGAAATATATATATAGATATTAATAAATTTACTTTAAATATGCATATATAAATGTATATACTCGTAAATATCCAGTTATTTAGATACAGATATATGCATATATATATATTCTATGGTACACAGTGAAATATAATTTTATCTGCCAACACGTCTGAAATGTCTTCTCCAAATTATTGAGTTGTGTTAATTACGTCCCTTGGAAAAGAAACTCTTTTCTGTTGGAAACGGCTGGAAGGACATGAAAGTTACCTCCCTTATATCATGAATAAAGTTTGTGTGTGTGCACGTGTTCACTTTGTGAATAATAGCATCGTTACAGTATTGCCAAGGGATTGTTTGTACAAATCACTGGGAACGAACCTCTCAAGATATTTTGGCGATCTTTCGTTTTGATTACATTTTACGTCATTTCTAATCCACGTGCGTTTGTTTATGTTTCTAAATAAGATCGTCACTTTCCGTAAAAGGGTTTTAGGGTTAGGGTTACATAACCCTAACCCTAAAATCCTTTTACGGAAACATAAACAAACGCACGTGGATTAGAAATGACGTAAAATGTAATCAAAACGAAAGATAGCCGATATTTTTGTCGGACGCCTCAGTACAGCCCCAATGTTCTTTTTTTCTCCTATGTATGTCTTTCACTGATATGTACGT
>NC_068986.1:91924223-91925043 GCF_001194135.2 Octopus bimaculoides | reverse complement strand
TGAGTAGTTGTAAATCGACATGCGCAAGGGAATGGGACAAAGTCCGATGTTCTGCACTAACCCCTACGCCCAGCACTTCTCAGAACGTTGAACCTTTGGAATTTCCACTATGCCCATATCTTTCTCACAGATGTCAACTTACAACTGTTTAAGCCAGCAGTTCTCAACCAGGAGCCATATGAACCCTGAGGGTCCATATAAGATTTTCGGGGTTCCACATAAAATAGTAAATCGGGGATCCACAATGGTATTTTAAGGTCTCCTGAAAAAATTATGCTTTATATGTATGTATTGCAAGAAACCGTTAGGTTTGTTTCCTGAACATTTTACATAGTTCAATCTCCACAAGTTAATGTGTGAAAAACAAAAATAGAAATCTTGAAAGAAGTTTCTCAAAAACTAGTTTTTAAACATTGAATGGCTATGGGGGTCCACCCATATAAAGTAGGGATCTATAGATAAAAAATGGTTGAGAACACCTGGTTTAAGTGGTATGTTAACATTAATGGTACCAATTTATCTGGTCTCTGGGGGCCTGCAGTGACTATGGGCACTGGTCCTTCCTCCAGACATGGAAAGTAATGAAATTTCTTTTTCAGAGTGTATGCCAATGCCCATGGTCCTTTACATCGCCTCCGTGATTATTGGAAGGGAAGGAGGATGATATATTTTCACTGGAGATGTGGCCTGACTTACAACAGAGTGGACTCTGTTAAAGGAGAGAGTAATAATTTGCATCAATATTAATTAACTTGGAAAGAATAACACAAATGGTCTCTAGTAGCAGTAGTAGTAGTTGTTTTTGTGCTCCCCCCCCCCC
>NC_068986.1:91921264-91923673 GCF_001194135.2 Octopus bimaculoides | reverse complement strand
TGGATCTCAAAAGGTCAAAACATGTTAAGTGGTTGTATATTTAAGTTTATATTATCCAGTAGCCCAGACCGGGCGTTGTGAGTGTTTATTGAGCGAAAACACCTAAAGTTCCACAAGGCTCCAGCAGGGAATGGTGGCGAACCCTGCTGTACTCTTTCACCACGACTTTCTCTCACTCTTACTTCCTGTTTCTGTTGTGCCTGTAATTCAAAGGGTCAGCCTTGTCACAATGTGTCACGCTAAATATCCCAGAGAACTACGTTAAGGGTACACGTGCTTGTGGAATGCTCAGCCACTTGCACGTTAATTTCACGAGCAGGCTGTTCCGTTGATCGGATCAACTGGAACCCTCGACGTCTGAAGCGACGGAGTGCCAACAACAAGAAATCCAGCAGCAGTTGTGGTTCATTGTAGAATGAGACAATTGGGTAAAGCTGTTTGGATGATGCTGATGATTTGGCACAGCTGACTGGATGTTCGATGGAGGCAAACATACACACAAAAATATAAACATACAGTCAGAGAGAATGAGAGCTATTACACGTCCATACAAATGTAACTAGATGCTCACATCATAAACAGAGAGGGTGCGAGTAAGACTGGGAGAGAGATGGAACGAGAAAAATATTAAAGTGTCTGATGTCAAATAAATCAGCATCGAACGAGTAACAGCAAATAGGCAGCGCCAAAATGGCTGTGCCGAAACGTGTCATACCAATCCTACAGGTACCTATTTTATAAATCTTGGAAGAATCAAAGACCTGTTTACTTCATGGAGTTTGAAGTCAGAATGTAAAGGGAGGTAACTAAATACATTTTGTTAAGAGTACTACTAAATTAATGTAACAACAATAGTATTGATCGTTTTCTTTTTGTTTTACTTAGATACAAAGCCAGCAATAACGGAAGAATAGTCATGTATGTTCACGCACACACACACAGAGTATAACTTGTACTAATAAATTATCAATCCTAGAAGGATAAAAAGTAAGCTCAATCCACTACAACTACTGCAGCTGGTACTACCCCCACCACCACTACTACTACTATCTATCTATCTATCTATCTATCTATATGTCTGTCTGTCTATCTATCTATCATTCTATCTATCTAGCCATCTGTTTAGCTATCTATTTTATTGACTATGGAAAGACATAATGTATAGAAAATATTCAAGAAATCTTTGAATTTAGTATGTCTGTATAAAAACATAGATAAAAAGGTTAGAGAAAATGAAAAAAATGGGGAAAGAGAGAAGGGGAGAAAGAAAGAGGGAAACAGAAATGGGAAAAGGAAAGAAAGAAAGAACTTGATGTTTTCTGATTTAGGCTCAAACCAGGGTAAATATTAGTCAGTTATATCGACACTGGAGTACTCAACTGGTACTTTATTTTATTGACTCTGGGGAGATGAAAAGTAAAAGTGACCACAGCATGATTTGAACTCAGAATATAGAATAGCAGGCAAATGCTGCAAGGCAAAGAAAGAAAGAAAGAAGTGAAGAAAGGAAGGAAAAAAAAAAGAAAAATACAAAATAAAGAAGAAAGCACAAAAGGACAAAAGAAAGAATGAAAGAAAGCAAAAACAGAAAGAACGGAAAAAGAGAAAATGAAAGAAAGAACAGTAGAAAGAAAGAAAGAATGAATGAGAAAGAGAGTAGGAAGGATATGAAAGAATGTAAAGAAAGAGATACACACAAATATTGAAAGATATAAAAGAAAAAGTAGAGGAAAAGAAGGAGAGGAACGAGTTATAGAGAAAAA
The DNA here is from genome assembly GCF_001194135.2 of Octopus bimaculoides. Taxonomy (NCBI): domain Eukaryota; kingdom Metazoa; phylum Mollusca; class Cephalopoda; order Octopoda; family Octopodidae; genus Octopus; species Octopus bimaculoides. Next base: position 91,921,910 of record NC_068986.1, on the reverse strand, counting down.
GAAAAAAGAAATTAAAGAGAGGATGAGAAAGTATAAAAATTTGGAAAACAAGAGAAAGATGAAAATATTGATTCCAAATTTTGGCACAAGGCCAGCAATTTCGGGGAAAGGGGACTAGTCAGTTACATTGACCCCCCCCCCATTGCTCAACTGGTACTTATTTTATCAACCCTGAAAGGATGAAAGGCAAAGTTGAACTTGGCAGAATTTGAACTGAGAACATAGAGACAGATGAAATGCTGCTCAGCATTTTCCTTGGGATATTTAGGATTCTGCCAGCTCGTCACCTAAAGAAGATGAAGATCTTGAAAGAAAAGAAAGGGAAAGCAGAGAATGAATGAAAAAGAAAAGGAAGAAAGTATGAATGTGAAAAGGACTACAAAGAAATGGCGGAAGGCAGGAAGAATGGAAAGAAATTAATAACAAGTAGCAAAAAAAAAAAAATTAAAGAGTAATGTAATAAAAAGGGACAAAAGCTTTCTGTGATTATGGAATTTGTTCAGACGTGTGTCTAAGCTGGTGTTAAGGTACACACAGGAAGCCTTGACCTATGTCTTTTACATGTGTATACATGTTTGTAACCACCAAACACAACTTACATATGCATATTTATTATGTGTATATATGTATATATATATATATATAT
>NC_068986.1:91919188-91920784 GCF_001194135.2 Octopus bimaculoides | reverse complement strand
ATATATATATGGTTGAGTGTGAAGGCACATGGCTTAGGGGTTAAGACGTTGCACTTACAATTGCAAGATCATGGGTCGATTCCCATACCGGGTGTTGCGTTGTGTTCTTGGGCAAACACTTCATTTCATGTTGCTCTGCAATCATTTCAACATCTGACATGTGACACCCAGCTCATGGCTCATGTATCATTCACGCTCCAACCCTACCCAATTTTATTAGTTTCTGCTTGCCTCCCTATGCCCTCAATTCCTGCTCCTCATAAATCTTGCAAAGCACACACCTACTTCTACTTGCCTTGTACCTTGAGGGGGCCACCTGAGTACCTCATTGCCACTGTCTGCCTTTTTGCAGCCCCTACTCATCATTTCCCTTTTCTCTTTTGCCCCTTTTCCAACTAAATGTGAGTAGCTATGCAGACCTTTTACAAGAACTGTCTCTGATTGCCCTCTCTCGTATGCTTTAGCCTCTCATCTCCTTTAGCATAAAGCTGACCCCAACCCTCCTCAAAGTTCATAGTCATGCAAGCTGCATGGTGACCCCTATAGTGCTGGTGGCACAAAAAATGCACCCACCATACTCTGTAAAGTGGTTAGTGTTAGGAAGGGCATCCAGTCATAGAAACCATGCCCAAGCAAACACTGGAGTGTGATGCAACCCTTGGATACATCAGATCTTGTCAGCCTATCCAACCTATGCCAACATGGAGCATGGACATTATATGATAATTGTATATATGTATATATACATATATACACACACACACACATACAGGATGTGATGGGTAAATTGTCGCCATTTTATATTTTTTATTTCACGCATGTGTATTGTTTGTTTTTGACTTTGTTAACTACACAGTATAGTGGGGTCAGTAGGGTACCATCTGTGAGAAAAACAACACCAAATTTGGAAACGACATGCTGTACTGCTTGGCATTCATGCCGGAATCTCCACTATGAACATTTCAGAGTGTTTGGGTGTCAATCTGAGGACAGTGCAATCTGAAGACATGTACTGAGGATAAAAATCAAACATCCAGTCAACATCATGGTGTTTGGAGTGATCATTAGTGATGGTGTCGTTATGCCTCCATTCATCTTCCCACACAGCCTCAGACTCAACACAGAGGCCTACATCAAGTGCTTGGAGGAGGTAGTGCTGCCCTGGGTGAAGACGGTGGCTGCTAGAAGACCCTATGTCTGGCAACAGGACTCTGCACCATGCCACACAAACAGGAGAACCCAGTCATGGCTGTCAGACAATTTCTGCAACCTCATCACCCCTAACATCTGGCCACCTAACTCCCCAAACTGCTACACCTTTGATTATTATGTGTGGGGTGCAGTTGAGTGAGAGACCAACAAAACTCGTTGAAATACAAGAGATGAACTGAAGGCAAGGATTATGACAGCATTCACCAGCTTAAATGAGGAGACTGTTCAGAAGAGTTGCAGGAGATTCCGAAGTCGTCTGGAGGCTGTGGTAGAAGCCAATGGCGACTTTAATGAATAAATTTACTCTTTAATGAGATGTCATTCTTAGTTTTATTTTTGCATAATTTAGACAACTATTCATTCACTACACCCTGTATGTATGTA
>NC_068986.1:91915617-91917212 GCF_001194135.2 Octopus bimaculoides | reverse complement strand
GAACCCAAACTGCATCTCATCTAAATTGATTCGCTCCCTAATTAGTTGGGCTATGACCCTCTCTGTAACTTTCATAACTTGATCTAACAGCTTGATGCCTCTGTAATTATTTGTATCTAAAGCGTCACCTTTACCTTTGTAGCAGTTGACTATGATGCTGCTACACCAGTCATTGGGTATGACTCCTTCGTGTATCACCTGGTTCGTAATACGAGTGACTAGGCTATAGCCAACACTGCCAGATATTTTGAGCATCTCTGCAGTGATTCCTGATGGGCCGGGGGCTTTCCCGGTCTTCATACTCTTAATTGCTTTATCTACCCTGGTACTATCAACTCGGATAGCTGGTCCCTCTATTGGGTCGACATACGGCAGGCTCTCTTTACGTAGCATGGCCGCAGTCAAAAATGACTGAAACAAGTAAAAGAATAAAAGAATAAAAGAATATATATATATGTGAGGTCTGATCAATAAGTATCCAGACTGTTGTTATAGTAACGAAGCTAAAGCACACAGAGTGAAGTGGCTTGGCTCAGATTGAACTCTGCTCTGTATTTACACTAAGTGTTAATGTTCTAGCTTTCTTCCACTGTTTACAGCAGTGTTTCTAAGTAACATGTGTAAAGTGTGATCATCGCATTAATTATGACAGAGAAAGTTGTCATGGTGATACTGCTCAGAAGCCTATGCAAAATTTCAGAAAGTGAATGGAGAAGAGTGTATGAGCTGCACACAAGTATACAAGTGATTCAGACATTTCCAAGATGGCCAATAAGTGTTGATAGTGACAAACGTTTTGGGAGACCTGCAACCAGCAGAACTAAGAAAAACATTGCAGATGTGCATGCAGCTGTGAGAGGAAATCATTGAATCACCATCAGTGATTTTACCAGAGGATGCACATTAGTTACGGTTCAATTCAGTCCATTGTCACTGAAGATTTGTCTGTGAGATGTGTGTCTGCCGAACTTGTGCCAAAACTACTTTCAACTGACCAAAAAGACACCCGGGTTTCAGTTGCACAAGTTCACCTTGATTGTGTTGAGAATGATGAAAACTTTTTGAAAACTTTGCAATGGTCTCTGAACAGGTATGACTAAGCTTTTGGCAAAATTTGAAGCAAATTGTCTGCGCAACTTTTCTCTACCATGGCCAATGCAACGAACACATGCTACACACATTACTTCCATGCACTGCTGTAAACAGCAGAAGCAAGCTAGAATGTTAAAACTTAGTGCGCATGCACAGCAGACTTCAAGGTCAATCTGTGCTACGTGGCTTCACTCTGCATGTTATAGCTTCGTTACTTTGGCAACAGTTCGGATACTTATTGATATGACCATGCTCTTTACTCTTTTACTTGTTTCAGTCATTTTACTGCGGCCATGCTGGAGCACCACCTTTAGTTGAGCAAATCGGCCCCAGGACTTATTCTTTGTAAGCCTAGTACTTATTCTATCGGTCTCTGTTGTCGAACCGCTAAGTGACGGGGACATAAACACACCAGCATTGGTTGTCAAGCAATGCTAGTGGGGACAAACACAGACACACAAACATACACACACACACACGCACACACACACGCACACACACAC
>NC_068986.1:91912001-91915593 GCF_001194135.2 Octopus bimaculoides | reverse complement strand
GACAGGCTTCTTTCAGTTTCCATCTACCAAATCCACTCACAAGGCTTTGGTCAGTCTGAGGCTATAGTAGAAGACTCTTGCCCAAGATGCCATGCAGTGGGACTGAACCCGGAACCATGTGGTTGGTAAGCAAGCTACTTACCACACAGTCACTCCTGCGCCTATATACATGTATACACACACACACACACACACATATATATATATATATATATTGTTATATTTGGGGATGGTCATCTTTTGCCAATCAGACACATGCACTATTTGATCTTCACTTTATCATTATTATTATATAATTGTTCAACATTTGATAGTTTTAGGCAAATTTCTACTGCATTACTTGCTACACTTAATGTTGCTGGGGTGTGTACAGCATTTTGTGTTCCTTTCTGCCATTGGGAGTGTGCTAACTCTTCTTAGTATTGTATTGTGTTAGTTTTTCTTTCCTCTTGTGGTGTGGTGCAGTCTTTTGTTGTGTTACCGCTTGTATTGAATGTTGACTGTGTAATGCTTTGGTCTTCTGGATTGCTGGTGGGAGTTTATTTCACTGGGTAAATGCTGTATAGAGTGTGTCTTGTATTTGTGGGTTGTTTTGTTTAGGTTGTATTATTGGATTGATAGTGACTTGTGTAAGATGTGGCCCTTTCCTAGGAGGACTATTTTTTGGACAGTGTGTAGTGCTGAGGGTCTAGGTACAATTATTATTATAATTATTATTGTTATTATTATTAAAGTTGTCAGCTGGTAGAATCATTAGCATATTCGACAAAATGCTTAGTGATAATTCACCCATTGTTATGTTCTGAGTTCAAATTCCGCTGAGGTCGACTTTGCCTTTCATCCTTTCGGGGTCAATAAATTAAGAACCAGTCAAGTACTGGGGTCGATGTGATCGTCTATCCCCCTCCTCACAAATTCCTGGCCTTGTGCCTATAGTAAAAAGGATTATTATTATTATTATTATTTTATGTTTGACTTTTGCTTTACAAGTCTCACCCAGAGGCCTCTAGAGACAACCATTATTATTATTATTATTATTATTATTATTATTATTATTAACTTATTTGTCAGAGTTCTTTCACCACACATTCGTGACCTCTTCGATAACTTTCTGTCCCTCATGTCTCCTCTTACCAACAAAAGCAATATTTTTTTCTACTCTAGGCACAGGGCCCAAAATTTTGGGAGAGGGAGCCAGTTGATCAGATCGATCCCAGTATGCAACTGGTACTTAATTTATCAACCCCGAAAGGATGAAAGGCAAAGTCGACCTCGGTGGAATTTGAATTCTGAACTTAAAGACAGACGAAATACTGCTAAGCATTTCTGCCGGAATGCTAACTTTACATTCTCCAGCCGAGCAGCCTATACGGCCCAGCAGATCACTTTTTATTTCTTCGATGGTTAATTTGGGTAACTAGCACCCACCTTTTTCATCACTTCCTTCCATCTTTGCTCATATACTCTAGCTGACAATGTCCTCTTTTCCAGCCCCATCTTGCTTTTCAGATGATATCTGAAGTAAGTCAGCAAACCGAGGCCGGATATATAGGACCCTGTCACAAAATCTTCCATTCTTGACCTCCATATGCACTCTTTCAACACTATCCAGCAACCTGATAACGGGTGAATCTCCCACCAATGATATATAAAATCTCAGTATCTGTTCAGGCACTGGTGTTGCAAATAGCCAGTGGGCTAATTAAAAAATGATTAATAGTGACAGAAGCAGCATTAATACTACAAAGTAATCTTAATCCCCAACTTAACATGGAAGTTGCGTTAGAACACAGAATACTACATGGTTTACCATGCAGTATTCTGTGTTTGTTGAATCAGGGCTGATAATGTTTCTTATTCAAACATGGCTTTCAATAAATCTCTACCCATTAGACGTCCAACCAGCACTAAAAGTAGTAAAGAAATTCTCAGTGATTTTATAAACATAGATCAAAAGCAGAAACTGACCAAATTCAAGAAAAAAAAAAAGAAAAAGAAAGAAAGCAATGCTGTGTCTGGCTTTCCATTGTTGCTTAAAGCCAGGGTTAAAAGTCAGCATATTAATGAAAACCACCAAAACTTTCAATAGAACAGAGACCCTTAAAGGAGAGAGAAGTTAAAGAAATGAAAGATGGTAGTAAATCAGAACTGAAAGATCTGGAAAAAACACCATCAGACATTTTGCTTGATACTCTAATGATTGAGGAGTGAAAAAGGTATTAGGAGTTCATATTGCATTGGCAGTGAAAAGATTTCTCTCTTGATGCAAAGCAAATGACACACATATATATATATGTGTGTGTGGAGGCGCAATGGCCCAGTGGTTAGGGCAGCAGACTCGCGGTCATAGGATCGCGGTTTCGATTCCCAAACCAGACGTTGTGAGTGTTTACTGAGCGAAAACACCTAAAACTCCACGAGGCTCCAGCAGGGGATGGTGGTGAACCCTGCTGTATTCTTTCACCACAACTTTCTCTCACTCTTACTTCCTGTTTCTGTTGTGCCTGTAATTCAAAGGGGCCAGCCTTGTCACACTGTGTCACGCTGAATATCCCCGAGAACTACGTTAAGGGTACACGTGTCTGTGGAGTACTCAGCCACTTGCACGTTAATTTCATGAGCAGGCTGTTCCGTTGATCGGATCAACTGGAACCCTCGACATCGTAAGCGACGGAGTGCGAACATATATATATATGTGTGTGTTTAAGTAAGGAGCAAGAAGAAAGCTGTAGGTAGTTTGTATTGATTTGATGAGTATAGAAAATCTGTTGAGACCGGACAGAAATGTGTTTATGAATCCTGATCCTTTGTATGAGCAATTTTAATTTAACTGAAAGCTGGAGTAACATGGAGCTGAGCTGTCGATGTATCTTGACATCAAAGACATCAGCTGGTGCACAAACACACATCCAAACAGCCACTCATAAACATGCACACATACATATGCACAAGTTCACACACACACACACATGTATACATACATCCATGCATATATATATATATATATATATATATATATATATATATATATATATATATATATATATATATATATATATATATATATATATACTCATACATACACAAACACGCGCGCACACATACACACACACACACACACCGAATGAGGTATATATATTGTGTTATTTATGTTATATGTGAATGATAATTGAAATCAATATTTTGGAAGCATCAAAGACATTATAGCAGGTATCCCCAGCTGCCGCCACGGCCCCACCTCCACAACCATCATTACTACAATTACCAACAATTCTGCTATCTTTACAACAACCAAGCATCATAACCTGCTCTAATTACTATAAGTGAAACTTCTATTGACCACTATTGACTCTGTCATATTGATCATAAGTATCTATTGATATGTATTCTTATTAATAGATACTTATAAATGTACATATACACATACACACTTATACGTATGTATGAGTGTATATATGTGTGTGTGTGTGTGTGTGTGTGCATGTGTGTGTGCATGTGTGTGTTTGTGCATGTGTGTATGTATGTATATGTGTGTGTGTGAGTGTGTGTATGTGTATATATATATATATATATATATATATATATATATATA
>NC_068986.1:91909770-91910461 GCF_001194135.2 Octopus bimaculoides | reverse complement strand
GTGTTGCAGCATGCATTTGCTGATCTTGAGAAAGTGTCATCTCCCTTCTCTCTTGAGACTCTATTTGACTGCAGCTTGCATTTCATGATCTTGGGAAAGTTTCATTCCCCTTCTGCATTGAGACTTCATGAAATGTGCTGTAGCATGCCTTTGCTAATGTTGAGAAGGTCTCATCTCGCTTCTGTTGTGAGACTCCATTTGATGTGCTACAACATACGTTTGCTGATCATGGGAAAGTTTCATCTCCTTTTTCTCTTGAGACTCCATTTGATGAGCTGCAGCATACGTTTGCTGATCGTGGGGAAATTTCATTTCCCTTCTCTCTTGAGACTCCATTTGACGTGCTGTTGATTTTGGGAAAGTCTCATCTCCCTGCTGTATTGAGACTCCATCTGACATGCTGCAGCATGCCTTTGCTGATGTTGAGAAAGTTTCATTTCTCTTCTCTCTTGAGACTCCATTTGATATGTTGCAGCATGCATTTGCAGATCTTGAGAAAGTCTCACCTCCTTTTTCGCTTGAGACTCTTGCCTTCAGTTTTCTACAATCCTCCTTGTTTTATAGTTGTTTTTGGAGAGATAACATCTTTTTGGTGGCATCTTTCAATATTGTTAAGAAAAAATTATGAACGTTAATACGTTAATCTCTATTTTTGTAAGCAGTTGTATGTATGTATGTGTGTAGTATAAAC
>NC_068986.1:91904316-91909270 GCF_001194135.2 Octopus bimaculoides | reverse complement strand
ATATTTAATTTAATTTGATTATATAGATAGATAGATAGATAGATAGATAGATAGAGAGATCGATCGATCGATCGATAGATAGATAGATAGATAGATAGATAGATAGATAGATAGATAGATAGATAGATAGATAGATAGATGCACACACACACACACACACACACACACACACACACACTGCAGCCACCATATTCCCTCACAAAGGGTGATTGTTGTAATCACTCATCCAAGACGCTATACATTGGGACTGAACCTAAAGACATGCGGTTGCAAAGTGAACTTCTTAACCATTCACTGATGTCTGCGTGTAAACATAGCCACCCTCCTGTTCCCCTCACCCTGGACTCAGTGAAGTACGAAGGATGTGACAGCTGGCGGAAGAAAGAGCTGTACTAGTACTCTGGCTGGTACTTATTACAATGAATTAGACTGGAGTAATGAAGAATGAATTGTTGTGCATAAGAATACAGTGTGCTTCCCGATACAGGAACTGAACCTAGAATCTTATGATGGTAAGTCAGCCACCTTGAACACTAAGCTATGCATCCGCACCTCTCCTCACATATTTAATGTTTAAAAAACAGTTTTCTCTTTACACAAATATGTATGCATGCATATATACACGTGTGTATATATATATATATATATATATATATATGTATGTATGTATGTATGTATGTATGTTTGCATGTTGTATGTCTGTGTAACTGCATCTCTCTCTCTCTCTCTCTCTCTCTATCTCATTACGTAAGGTTGTCGTAGGTCCTTCCTACGAAATCGTTTCATCCATTTCCGAAGCTCTTCCGTTTCGAGAGGCTGTTGTTTGTTGACCTAACATAAGTTTGGTTCACTTGACGACGAAAGATGAACTGCGGAAAATAAAAGATTAGATAAACAGACAGGCAAAGTTGTGTGAGAAGTCGTTAGAAACATAAACAGAAGACAGGCAAATAGAGAGAAGAATACAAAGTGACGGATAGAATCAGAGAGAGGGTGAGAAAGGCTTTATCATAGGGAGACAATATATGTGTGTTTGGGGGGAGAGAAAAGTAGAGAGAGAAGAGAGAGAATCAATGATAGAGAATATAAACAAAAGGAAAAAGGAAAAAAACATATAGCAAGAGAAAGAAAGGCCTAATCAAAGACAAAGAAAAATACAAAAGGACGGGAAAAGGCAGAAGGGAAGAGAGAAAAGAGAGAAAGAGAGGGGCAGATGCAAAAAAAAATTAAAAAAATAGAAAATAGAAACGGTGAAAGATATAGAAAAAAAGAGTGAGGAAAAGAAAGAGAAAGGCAGAATCGAAGATAAAGAAGAATTCAAACGGACGAAGACACACACCGAGAAAGAGAGAGAGAGTGTGTGTGTGAGTGTGTGCGTAAGAGAAAGTGTGTGAGGGTGTGTATGTGCGTGAGAGAGAGAGAAGTAAAGAAAGAAGAATAGCAAAGAGACATAGAGAGATGAAAGATCAAAGCCAGGGAAAAACAAATAGATAGATAGATAGAGATAGAGAGAGAAAGAGAGAAATCAAAGAGAAGAATATAAACGGACGGAGAAAGACTGAGAATGTTTGTGTAAACGTGAGCAAGAAGGAAGGAGGTCGCAAGTGAATGGGTTGTTCTGTGTGTACAAGGAATCCCCGCCTCTCATTGGAATATCTACTGTGTAGTTTAAAAGAATAACTTAAAAGGACCTGTTTAGATAAGAAGTTAACTGTAAAACAATAAGGTTTGTTAAGAAAGTTAACCAAGTAGGTCCAGTTTTCGAAGTTGTGGCTCCGAGCCAGCCAAAGAAGCACAGTTATATACAAAAATCGTTGGTGTTGGTGCTGTGTTGTCTAACATTGGAATAATATATTGTAATTTCTGTTTTCTTTTTTTATCTATTCAAGGCAGATGAGGTTGAACTACATTGCTTAGACAAAGCTGAATTGGTGACTAGGGCGGGGAATTAACCTTGGATACAGATATACACTAATATACATACTTATATATATATATATATATATACGCACAGACTAACCTAGAAGCTCAGCGTATCTACACACGCACACGCAAACAACCACACACGCGTATATAAATCTATAGATGTATATATGTATGTATGTATAACATAATAGATATAGCTATATACATAACAGACTCTCTCAAGCCATTTCCTCTCTATCGGATTAACTTTTAGGATTTAACTATGGATTATCAAGATTTACACTGCGACATAGTTTTAATAATACAAGCCCTGCATCGAGGTAAGTATCAATACATACGTAACTGTATTCTGAACGCCGCGTGTGAGTGTTGTTTATATATGTATATATGGTGTTTATGTGTTTGGGAAAGGCATGAGAATCACAATGCTTTCTTTCATCCCTGAAAATGTAAGGCTGTTGGTTTATATTAGATAGTTTTACAATAGAGTATGTCAATCAGTTAAGTGACGAGGGTCGCTATGCTCACCAGTTAAGTGTCTGTGTGCGTGTGTGTATTATATATGTATATATGCCAGCTATATATGTAGGTTGTGTGTATATATACCACTTTGTATTTATTTATCTTTTAATGCCCTTATATATATATATATATATATATATATATATAAGCTTTTATGTATTGTGTACTTCTATCATGTGTGTGTGTGTGTGTGTGTCACGTATATACATGTGTCATGTATGTATACATAAGGTATTTAATGAATCTCTTATGTGTGAAAGTGTAAAGCATGGCCAAGTCATTAAGAAATTCGCTTCGCAATCGCGCGATCTCTGGTTCGATCCCCTAGTGCATGGCATCTTGGGTTTTTTTTTTTTTTTGTTATAGCTTCGGGTCGACTTAACTCTTTGGAATGAAAGCGCGTAGACAGACACTGCAAAGTCCGTTAGATGGGCAATATCTGTTAGTCAAAGGGCCAACTTTGTCGCCCCACTATCACAGTAATTCTTCCCAAAGACTACGTTAAGAGTAATAGTACACATGCATGTGGAATACTCGGCCACTTGCACTATAATTCAATGATTAAGTGATTTCATCGAACAAATGGAGGCCTCATCTTCTAAACTGACGGAGACGCCTTTGCGTATGTGTGTATTTACCAATCATTGTGTTTTGTATACATGTTAGTAATTATGACAGTTCTATGGTTTCACAACAAAAAACAAACACAAAAACAAGACAAAAACAAAAGAAAACAAACAAATACAAAAAAACATATCGCTATGCAAGCTCGCACTTATACAGACATATTTATGAGTATATGTATAGCAATGGATGTAATATGCGTGCATAAATATATCTGCATATGTGTGTATACATGTGTATGCGTGTGTGTATATAAGTGGACATATTTGTAAATGTGTATGTTTATGTGCGTGCATATACATATATAAATATGTGTGTGTGTGTGTGTGTTTGTGCGCGCGTATATACATGTGTGTGTGTGTGTGTGCCAGAGAAGGAAGTCTGAGGAACCCAGTGGTGGTCTTGTGCTGGTAATGGATAAGTTTGTATGTTGTGGGTGAGAAGAATCTGCTGTTTTGGGTCTGAAATGTGATATAGGGGGGGAGGTAGGAGGTATTTCATTTGAAGATCAGCTGAAAAGTTCAGTTAAAAAGCCTTTTATTTCTCGCAGATGAAGGATCGATTCCGAAACGTCAGATTCCACTCTCCCCGTAGCATTTATCCAAATTGATGAACTTGTGTATGTGTGTACGTATATATGTATGTATGAATGCATATTGTATGCGTGTGTGTGTATATATATATATATATATATATATATATATATATATGTTTCTATGTGTGTATGTGTGTGTGTGTATTGTATGCCCCCGCTTTTGATTTAAAAGTACTTACGTCAACACACGTATATGTAATTTGTGTACGTATTGCTCGAAATAACGTCCACGAAAACCCTGCAGGACTTACGATACTGGAGTTTTGTTCATAGTTTAATAACAATATACGTTCATTCATCTATCTCTCTATATACAACTTCAGCAATACATGCGTTAACAAGGGAGTCTATACGTGGTCCTTCGACTAGCTACAAATAGTAGTCACGTCTCCCGCAAATCACACTTCGTAGTTTTGAAAATGGATATATTGGATAAAGTGATCTTGAGTTTCCTCCACAAAGGGAAAATGGGCCTGACTACGGCTGGAAATATCTTTGATCATAAGTCAGCTTGAGCAGAGTTGGCCTGGGCTCAAACAACAACCAGCAATAAAAAGTTTGTGTGTATTTATTTGATCTCTGGGGCCATTGAGTTTTACAATGCGACTTGTTTCACGAGTAAGATATGAAAAGCTTTACAACTTTCAGGTTGTGTTGAAATATAAGATGGTTATCTTCGTGTCGAAGCCCGTTCACTTCATTAATGATATGAGGGTCGGTAAAATAAAATAAAATAAAATAATAGCAGTCAAGTACTGTAGTCAGTGTAACTTCTAATTTACTATATCCTCTTTCCATACCTGTGGCCTTGTGCCTATGGTAAGAAGAGAAGCATGCATTTTTACATCGGCTCATTGCCTTTCCTCGAAAATTCGTGACTGTTATGTTTTTAAAAATCATGCATATAATTAGGGCGTGGAGCCTGATTATTAGTTTAGATACAAATATCCAGCTGTTTACGTAGTCATGAATAGGCCTATATTATTTCAAGCTTGTATGTAATATATATATATATATATATATATATAAACATAATTAAGGGATCAGCAAATATTTGCTTCACCATATCCCGAAGTTTAGAAATAGCAGCTAAAAAAGCTGAGACTCCAACAGATAGCATTACTTGTAACTCACAAAGGCAAAAACAAGAAGAAAAAAAACAATGAAAACTAACCATTACGAAGTTAATCGTAGACGCGTTTCTGGATTATGAGTGATAAATACTCAATTTCCTTCATCAATACGATATTCCAGTAGTAAATTCGACCATGCTAGCAAACTGTGCAT
>NC_068986.1:91900665-91903230 GCF_001194135.2 Octopus bimaculoides | reverse complement strand
ATCTGTACTGTACTCTTCAAAAGTATAGAGTAACCCATCAGATAAATGCAAAATTGTTTTTGTTATAACTGCAAATAAACACTCGCACACACACACACACACACATTTTTAACACCTGCTTGATTCGCTAGGTGCTGTATGTTATATTGACACCTGGTTTCTCCAGAATCTGGGTCATCTTGACTCTTAAGTCCCTGGCTGACCCACTCCACACGGAACAACAAAGTGACTTGATTAGATCTTAGGATATAGGGATTCGTTCATGAGATAACGACAGAAACTCGAGGGGTGTGTGTGTGTGTGTGTGTGTGTGTGTGTGTGTGTGTGTGTGCGTGTGTTTGTGTAAGGACATTGTTACAGAATATGTAAGAACCATCTTTTACATGTTTCCGTGTTTAGTTTATTCTATATAAACACGTTTATTCGTGTTTATATAGTGAACGGATTGTCAGTTTGAGGGATGGGGGTACACAAATTGATAATCCATTGATTCGTTCTACGCATATAGGCACACACTAAAAGGAGTATAGCCGTGATTCATGCCGTTATCTTTTAAAAACTCCCCTAGACTAATAGTTTAGGATATAGGGGTGACAAATATGATTATAATTAAGAATTCTCGCTTTGTATTAAAATGTCACAGTTTGAAGAAGGGACAGTTTTTAAATAGGTTCCCAGTATTTGACCGGATTTTTATTTTCTCGAATCCCGGAAGAATGAAAGGCGGAGTTGACTTCGATGAGATTTGAACTGGGGATATAAAGTGGTTGTAACTAAGTACTTGTACATTGTCTTGTTTACTGCGTTAATAAATAATGATTTATTTTATTGGTTATAAGGACCCAAGACGTTGGGGGTTGGTGGGCAGCTGAACAAAATACAAACATGGGATGATGGTGGCGATTTACATCGAGTAACAATAAATAAATAAATAATAATACTAATAATAATGATGATGATGATGATGATTTCAAATTTTGGCACAAGGCCAGCAGTATTAAAGGGAGGGGTCAATCGATTATATTGATCCCAATGCTCGACTGCTACTTATTTTATCGACCCCGAAAGAATGTAAGGGAAAGTCGACCTCGGTGGTATTTGAACTCATAATAACATTAATAATTACAAGGAACTAACCATAATAAAAATTAGCCTTGTTTATCACGCGAGGCCTAACAGCAGTCAAAGGAAGCCGAGGGTCGGGGAGTTTAACCGGAGGGTTTAACCAGGGGTGTAGTACAAGCAAATCTCAAAACATAGTGTTCGGTGACGCGATACTACTATAATAGCATACACACATATACACACATGCACACGGTATTTTGACGCAGACGCATAACAACAAACACTCGTATTTATTCCATTGCACCATACCGTATTAGTCACCTCACATCACTATTATCGCAACCATCAACACCGCCACCATCACCACCACCACTACTACCACTGCTTCCACTCCATCGTCACCACAACCACAACCATCATCATCGTCGCCATCATCATCATCATCATCACTCACCACCAGTCCCATCACTATCACTATCACCCCCACCACCATCATTATTACTACTACCGCCACCTCCACTCCGCACCATCATTATCACTACACTGCTTCCAATGTTATCATCATTGTCACCACCACCACCACCATCATCATTGTCATCATCATCATCATCACCACTGCTAGCTACCATCATTATCATCACTACCATCTCTATCACAACCACTACCATCATCACCACCACTTCTATCATCATCATCATCATCATCGTCGTCATCAATACTGTGTGTGCTGCATCGCTAGTGATTTCTTGCCTATTGTCAGTCTATGTCACCACTTCATCAGTACGCAATGACTTTGACCACAGCTATTTCCTTTCCACGTAAAACAGTTATTCTTTGTCTCCCTCCTCTGCTTGTCTCTGTCTTTCTCCTATGTTGCTGCCTGTTTGTTTCTGTCACCCTTATTTTTTGTCTGTTTGCTTCCCCACACCCTTTTCTACAGCTCGGGCCTTTCCCATTCCATGCTTGTCTGTCTCTCACACTCCTACCCATCATCCCTCTCTGTCGCTTCCACCCTTCTGTTTATTTCTCCTACACTTTGTCTAACTTAAGAATATCACCTGAAGATGACTGGAGAGAATACTGAGTGAAATGTGTCAAGATGAAGAAATAGTCTATATAACATCACTATAAACCAAAATTAAAATGACAAGGGAATAAAAATTATGCGATGAAGTTCTTGACACAATTTCTTATTCCCTTGTCATTTTAATTCCTCATTACTGTTCTCTACCTATCTGGCACATTGTTCTGTTGTTGTTGGCACTCCGTCGCTTACAACGTCAAGGGTTCCAGTTGATCCGATCACCGGAACAGCCCGCTCGTGAAATTAACGTGCAACTGGCTGAGCACTCCACAGACACGTGTACCCTTAACGTAGTTCTCGGGGATATTCAGCGTGACACAGTGTGACAAGGCTGACCCTTTGAATTACAGGCACAACAGAAACAGGAAGTAAGAGTAAGTTGTGGTGAAAGAGTACAGCAGGGTTCGCCACCATCC
>NC_068986.1:91891061-91900472 GCF_001194135.2 Octopus bimaculoides | reverse complement strand
ATATTGAGTTCCAGCACCAGCTTATTAGTATCCCTCCATTTGACAATGAGTGTTGGTGTATTTACGTCCCTGTAACTTAGTGGTTCGGCAAAAGAGACCGATAGAATAAGTACCAAGCTTAAACATACAAAGTACAGGAATTGATTCATTCAACTAAAATCCTTCAAGGTGGGGGTGGGGGGGGAGCACAGTGTAATGACTGAAACAAGAAAAGAGTAAAAGGAAGTTGACAGCTATAGAAAAACAAAAAAAAAAAAAGGAAATATGGGTAGGAAGGAAATTCCAGTGGTGGAGTGTCTGGGGAGTAAGGACTGGGCATAGTTGTTAGGACAGTTCCTGGGGTGTAGATATATTATGAGTAATGAGAATGAGAGAGCTGAGTGACATGGGAGAGTTGAGTGGAAGCGGTATGAGATGAGAGAGCTGAGTGGCATGGGAGAGTTGAGTGGAAGCGGTATGAGATGAGCCAGCTCTGGGGAGCAGAGAGCATTGTAGTAGTGGTGGAGAAGGCTAAAGAATGAGACAGAACATCTGTGGTCCAAATGTTGGAGTTTGTTAGGGAATAACTCCTGCCAGTTAGTGAGGTGCCCCCCCCCCACTCTTTTTTATGCAATCTAGGATGTATGTATGTATGTATATAGCTGAAGCACTGACTCAGAGGTGATAGTAGTACTCTGATATAAATATTTTACAAATCCTGGTTGTATTCATGTCTTCATCTAGAATTTCAATCAGAGATTCTTCAATTAACTCCCAAATCAACTCTGCATGAGTTTATATCAATTTTGTTATTCTAAACCATACTATATCTTGGAGTTCTATTATTGGATCATTCCCTAATTTAAAAAGAAAACTAAAAACTAAAAAAAGCTTTAAAAAATTAAAATCAAACATAATAGCAAAACTTAGTGGATTTACTAAGTAGCGTGTGAAAAACCTCCCTTAACCTTTCTCTCATATAAAATGCTTATGCCAAACTCATTAAAGATATCACATCTCCCTTTATGCATCTATGATCTTGCAAATATTTTAATCTTGTTATTAATACACCATTATCTGAGGCCATTTATTTACAGTTTATGCTAGCATCTGGTGGTCTATCTTATAGATGTTTCATTTTGTACCTACAATGTTCAGGTGTTTTATCTTATCAAATGAATTTTCCGATAGCAAATCATCATAAAAATAAAAGAAAATAGAAATAAAATTATCTTTGAGTTTATTTTGGAGTTCTGTATTTTAAATTCCATCCAGACTGTATGTATTTTCATTTATCTTATTTTTAATTACAAAAACATTAACACAAAAAAAAAAAAATAAATAAAATAAAATAATTGAAAGATTTGTACATAAGATGGGAAATTAATCTATATCATTGGTATAACAGTGTAATGGCTTGAATGCCTTACTAGAATATCTTCAGGCGAGAATACTGCAATCATCATCATCATTTTAATGTCCACTTTCCCATGCTTGCATGGGTTAGGTGAGACTATGCTTAGGCAGAGTTTTCTACAGCCAGATGTCCTTCCTGACACCAACCCTCACCTATTTCCAAGCAGAGTATTAATACCCCAGTCTATCAAATAATGAACAGCCCATATATGCTATCATGGAGGGCTGCAAACAATACTGTATATGTAAAAGGTGAGACTTTTGTTTGCAATCTGTACACAACATGATGCAGCTGCCCTCATCTGCACCTCCTGCCGCGAAGTTGGTTCATCTGGGACACTTGACAGGAAGTGGTCCAGCTTTATTTTGAAGATACCTACATCCACCCCATGCAGGTCTCTCAGGTCCTTAGGACTATGTTGGCCTTCAGGAGGATAAAATGCACCACTGATATTTGAAATTGTCTTAAACTTGTAAGATCAATGCATTTAGAATTCAGATTGAAATTTGAAATTTTGTAGGCTGGAGTAGAAAAAAACCCCCCCAAAAAAACCAAGGAAAATAAACAACAAAAATATGCAGGAGGAAGATGAGGAATTTTAGAATGGTGTATTTCAAGGAAAGATTAGGAATGTGCTAATGTGAGATGAGTGTATTAATGATGGTGATTATTATATGTTAATATGTAAATGCATGTATAGGCTAGAGAATGTGACCAGGCGAGAGCATCTACCCTTAGCTGCTAATCTAAATGGGATCCTGTTATTGGCCGAAGTGGCGTATCACTACCATGTCTACTGCCACCATTTTTTTGAACACCATCAACACCAGCAATATCAACCACCACCACCACCACCACTACTATCACCAAACTATTTCTCATTGTTCTGAAATTGAAGTGTTTGAAATAATGGCTGTTATTGTTGGTTCGCTGGCTGTCCTAATTATTAGGCTTGGTTTAGGGATTACAGAGTTACTGGTTCAAACTTCCTAATATTACATGCATGTGTGCACTGCTTCCACCCACCCCCATTCACATTCACACTCACACACTACTATTCACATGCACACATCCTGCTACACACGTGAACACACACACATTGCCAAACACACACAAACATGCTACCACACACATGTGCACACTGTTACACACAAACACGTTGCCCTCATCCACTTTCACACACATGCTGTCACACACTCACATACACACTGGCACACACACACACACACACAGAGCCACCACACATTGATGCATTGTTCTCCAGCACACTCATATTGCTATATTTATATATATATACTATTATACACTCATACATACATACTGCCACAAACAAATAAATGCAAAAATAAACTATATTTACATACATACTTCAGAAAATATGTCATACAAACAATTCCACGTACAGTTTTTGTCAATTCTTTTCATATATATTTCAAACTTACAATGATTTACAACTTCTTAACATTTTCTTTAACAAGACTCTGCCTTCTTAACAAAATCTCCCTTTGAAAAACTCTCCATAGCAAAACTATGTAGGCATTGTATAGTGAAGTGGTTCATTGCTTTTAGCAAAGGTGGACAGTGCTGTAAGATTGACAAATATTTTATTAGGTCAAAGTATCAAGATCAGGCTACTCTGTGGCATTTACACCATTGTAAAAGTAATAATAGTTGTTACTCTCTTTTTAGTCTTACTATCATGACTTCAGTGGTAGAATTTTCAAAATGAAGAACATAGGAAAAGTGTAGCAGAGAGTATGGGGCAGTGATTCTCAACCAGGATCCATATGACTCCAAGGGGTCCATATAAGAGTTTTGGGGTTCACACAAGCAAAATAGTGAAGTGGAGATTCACAGTAGTATGTGAAGTGTCCATGAAAAGATATTGTTTCAGATGTGACGGTACCCCAGCATTAGGGATGAAATGTAAAAGAATGAAAGAATGTATTTATTGCAAGAAACAGCTAAATTTCTTTCTCAAATGCTTTACATTGTCCAATTTATACAAGTGAATGTGTGATTACCAAAATAGGAATTTTGAAAGAAGTGTCTCTAAAACTAGTTTTTAAACATCAAATGGCTATGGGGGGGGGGCACCAGAATAGAATAGGAATCGACAGTCTATAAGTAAAAAATGGTTGAGAATCATTGATGTAGAGCAGTGGTTCCAAGACTTTATTGGGCTGCCGCTTCCTTGATACCCAGACCACATTCCTAGCGCCCCCACCCCAGCTAACAATCACAAGCAAAGACCTCTTTCTGAAGCAAATTCAAAGCAACTATATTTCACAAATAAAACCTAACCTAATGAACCCATTATTTTGTTGTTTCTACATGAATTGCTACCCATTATCACCCCACTTTTTACATGAATCACTACCCCACTATCGCTCCACTTTTCTTTAACACCACCCTTAGAACTTTCGACCACCCCCAGAAGGGCAATACTACCCACTTTGAGAGCCACTGTTGTAGGATAACTATGTTAGCATTGCATATTCAATGCCTTATACTTTTTTCTTTCAATACTGCTGAATTCAGTAAAAGCTGGTTCTGTTTTATTGCTATACAGCATCCACTCTTTACATGTGTTTCATATAGATTCTGATGTTTTTTTTCTCAAAAAAAAAAAAAAAAAATAGGCACAGCATAGCACCTATTCATGATGAAGTGTTGTGCACTTCCATCTGCAGTTTACTAATACATGCAAGCAAGCATACGTACATTTACATGCATGTGTGTGTGTGTGAGCACATGTATGTGCATATATTTACATGTGTGTGTGCATGTGTTTGTATGTATGTATGTATGTATGTATGTATGTATGTGTATGTATATATATATATCATCATCATCATCGTTTAACGTCCGCTTTCCATGCTAGCATGGGTTGGACGATTTGACTGAGGACTGGTGAAACCGGATGGCAACACCAGGCTCCAATCTAATTTGGCAGAGTTTCTACAGCTGGATGCCCTTCCTAACGCCAGAGAGAGAGAGAAAGAGAGAGAGAGAGAGAGAGAGAGAGAGAGAGAGAGAGAGAGAGAGAGAGAGAGAGAGAGAGAGAGAGAGAGAGAGAGATCGAACAAAAACGCAATAGAAGGCATTAAAACGTTCAGACAGATGGATGACACAAAGGCAGACAAGAGAAACAACAATTAGAAGGACTGGCAAAAAAAGACAGGTCATTCTTGGCTTTCTTTCATCAGTCAAGTACCAGAAGTTACGACCATTTCGGACAGTTACACTTGAGATGGTTCGATCTGGTTGTCCCCAAAAAAGTTTAAGCTAAGAGCATTAGACCCCTTTGTAAGAAAGCTAGTGAATGTGTACAGCAACAAAGACGAAAGAAACAAACAAAAAAAAACCGGAGAACATGGTACACAATTATGAATGCAACATCAAGAAATAACAACAGGCGTCTTTCCACTGAGAACGATTCAAATTGAGCTGGCCTGTATGAAGTAAAAGCCTAAAGGCAGGAACATGGGAGATGGATACGAGACGTGTTGACGGTCTGCAGTCAGGCCAAGAAAGAAAGATCATGACTGGCCGGACACCGGTCACATGGAAGGAGGAGAGATGGGTAGGGGACAGCGGGATTGGAGGATTATATATTTACGTGTGTGTGTGTGTTTGTGTTTGTGTCTATGTGTGCATATATATATTTAGAGGGGGAAATGAAAATGAGAGACTCAGATTAGCAATGGAGGGAAACTTCTGACTTTGAATATATAAATGAGTTGTATTACATGTATTGAGTACTTTTTCCTCTCATGTCTACATTTTAACTCTTACATATGTATGTATACTTAACATTTTTTTGCAATGCAACACACACACATACAAGGAATTTAATATGATTAACAAGTCATGGAATAAGGAAGAGACTATGAGAAGGGACAAGGTTTATTTTTAAGCTCTCACCGCTCCTCATTAAAAGAAACAAAGAACAACAACAAAAATAAGCAAGTTAGAACTGTTTCGTCTTTCTCTCTGTGGTCATATAAAATGTCACTTCTCATCTGCCAGAAGCAATCATGTGGCACACTCACTGACTTACATTCCTACCTGTTCGTTAGCTACAATTGATTAGTTTCCACTGGCTTGTTTGCTGCAAACTATAATTTTTCACTTTTCATTTTACTTTTCCATTTTGTATTATTTTTATTTATTTATTGTTTTTTATGGTACAACAACAACAACAAAAAATAGTCTGTTTCAGTTTAGTTCAGACACTTGTGTGTGTTGTGGTTGTTTAGTCCTTGGTCAGTCTGGTCAGATGCATTCTACGTATGATCATTGCATGTTTTTGCATAGCAGAGACTATATTACCCAATGACTTCTCCCTTGTTTTAAGGTGGTAGGCATGATTTGAAGCAGCTTTGACTGCTATATCTAGCAGGTCAAGCAACTGAGGTGATGTTCCTTACCTGGCTTATGTTTGACGTGTATGTCTTTGTGTGTGTGTGTGTGTGTGTGTGTGTGTTATGCATCATTTACTTGTTTCAGTCATTGGACTGTGATCATGCTAGGATACTACCTTCAAGGGTTTAGTCAAGCAAATCTACCTCAGTACTTATTCCCGTTTAAAGTTTGATACTTACTCTAGTGGTTTCTTTTGTTGAACTGCTAGGTTACAGGGACATAAACAAACCAACACCAGTTGTCTAGTGGTGGAGAGTACAAATACACACACACAAATATATATATATGTGATGAGTTTCTACACAGTTTCCATCTACCAAATTCACCCACAGGGCATTGGTCAGCTCAGGGTTATGCATTGGAAAGAGTTACACAAGTTATTGTCATAAAAACATTCAGAGACAGGCTCCAGCTTCTGGCATAGAGGTGTAGAGCTTCTTCTCTCTGTTTTTTTTCTGTCTCTTCTATGATGGCCTATGCTCCTCAGAGTTGCCTGAGGTCATGCTACATTCATTCAGGTATTCCTGACTCACACACCTCTCCTCTTCCCATTGTTGTATTTAACTTCTCAGGCCCTATACTATTCACTTTGTACAGGCCTTCTGTCTCAGAACCCCTGGACTTTTGGAATCACCTCCCAAATCATGTTTTTTCTTCAAGTGTTAAATTCCAGTGGTTCATGAGAAATATCAGGTCATTAAGAATAAAATGTCTGATTTTGAAATAAAAGTTTATTTTACTTTATCTCAACAAAAAGTCATGCAGTTAATCAAAATATGCATCTAAATTATCGACACAGTTTTGCCATTTTATTGGTAGCTTATTTATGCCTGCAGTGAAGAATTCTGGAGAGCAAGAGGTGATGAAATCAGGAAAGGCTGTTTTTGCATCTTCTTCAGATTGAAAGTTTTTTCCTTGCAAAAAGTTTCCTAATGCCTGGAAAACATGATTGTCAGCTTGTGCAAGGTCTGGTGAACAAGGTGGATGACAGAGTACTTCCAAGTTCAGTTCCTGTAACTTGAGTAGCATTCTTTGTGCAACATGTGGTCAAGCATTGTCTTGCAAGAGAATCGGCCTGCTTCTATTGACCAATCTCAGTTGTTTAATTGCAAGTTCACTCATCATTTCATTCAATTGGTTGATGTATACATCTGTTGTAACTGACTTACCAGGTCTCATGAAGCTGTAGTGGATGACACCAGTGCTAGATCATCAAACAGATACCATTACCTTCTTTTGGTGGAAGATTCTTTTTTGGAT
Organism: Octopus bimaculoides; assembly: GCF_001194135.2. Classification (NCBI taxonomy): domain Eukaryota; kingdom Metazoa; phylum Mollusca; class Cephalopoda; order Octopoda; family Octopodidae; genus Octopus; species Octopus bimaculoides. Next base: position 91,893,388 of record NC_068986.1, on the reverse strand, counting down.
TGTGTTTTGGCACTTTGTCTCTATCCAACCACCATGCATAACACTGTTCCTGAAATTGAAAAATTCTTTTATTCAAAATAACAAAAAAAAATAAATAAATAAAATAAAATAAAATAAATAAAGTATTTAATTGCTTAAAAAATATTGGTATTGTACCAATTCATCACTTACCAACTCATTGTTAAACCACCAATAATTAAGTTAATTATCCACCAACTTAATTAATAAATCAAAGATAAATTAATTGTAGAACCAACTAATTATCAACTTAAAACTGACAACTTTAGTTCTTATTAACCTACAGCACTGGCAATTTCAGTTCAAGTCATTAACGCATAGCTATTTAAATTTCTCAAGTTGGTCCTTCAGAATGGATGAGTTTATTTTAAGGCAATGTGGCAAAAGAGAAGTTTTCACATAATGGCAGTTTGTGTACTTTTGATAAACTTAGTAAGGTCAACAATGACTTAACGTTTCACCATTGCAAACAAACAGGAAATGCTAATGGACAGCTTTATTTACATGTGGCTCCTATATGAGATGCTATTTGTCAACTATACACAGACTGTAGGCCCTCACTTGCTTCTGTAACCCCAAAAACTCTTCACAGAAGCTATGAACAATACCTTTCATCTTCTCAGTGTACCAGTTGAGTACTGAGGTCAATGTAATCAATCCCCAAATTGCTGGCCTTTTACCAAAATTTTAAACTACTACTACTACTACTACTATTCGTTGTCGTTGTTTAACGTCCGCTTTCCATGCTAGCATGGGTTGGACGATTTGACTGAGGACTGGTGAAACCAGATGGCTACACCAGGCTCCAATCCGATTTGGCAGAGTTTCTACAGCTGGATGCCTTTCCTAACGCCAACCACTCAGAGAGTGTAGTAGGTGCTTTTACGTGTCACCCTCACGAAAACGGCCACGCTCGAAATGGTGTCTTTTATGTGCCACCCGCACAAGCCAGTCCAGGGGCACTGGCAATGATCTCGCTCGAAAATCCATTACCAGCGTCGCCCTGCTGGCACCTGTGCCGGTGGCACATGAAAAAGCATTTGAGCAAGGTCATTGCCAGTGCCGCTGGACTGGCTCCTGTGCAGGTGGCATGTAAAAAACACCATTTAAGCGTGGCCGTTGCCAATACCGCCTGACTGACCCTCATGCCAGTGGCACGTAAAAGCACTCACTACACTCTCAGAGTGGTTGCCATTAGGAAGAGCATCCAGCTGTAGAAACTCTGCCAAATCCGATTGGAGCCTGATGCAGCCCTCTTGTTTGCCAGTCCTGAGTCAAATCGTCCAATCCATGCTAGCATGGAAAGCGGACATTAAACGATGATTATTATTATTATTATTATTATTATTATTATTATTATTATTATTATTATTAAGGCAGTGAACTGACAGAATTGTTAGCTCACTGGGTAAGATACTTTGCTACATTTTGTATGTCTTTACTTTCTGAGTTCAAATTCCTCTGAGGTCAACTTTACGTTTTATCCTTTCAGGGTCAATAAATTAAGTACCAGTTGAGTACTAGGGTTGATGTAATTGACTTACTCCCTCCCTGCAAATTTCAGGCCTGGTGCCTTTAGTTGAAAGGATTATCATTATTACTACTAGCTGACCCTGTGCCGTCAGAAATTATGGTTAATTGTAGTATTTTATATATAAATAAGGTACAAAATAAAGTACATAATAATCACACATACAAACATTCGCATACTTCCCTTGTACACGCACACACATATACTCAGAGTTGAAACACTGTTTGATTTTTCTTTTCAGCGTTGAATGTTCACCATCCCATTTCCATTGCACACACACACACACACACAAACATTCACATACCTCCCTTTTAGATACAGAGACATATACTCACACAAAGTTGAAATTCTGACTTTTTTCATCCTTTCCTTCATTATTCATCTATCACCCCTTCCTTTCTCATTCATATGTTGCAACAGAGAAAAACAGAAGATACACGATATGCTTTTTTGCCTCTTCCTTTCTCTCATTGCTATTACTTTCTCTCACTACTTCTCCTTCACTGAATTACTATTTTCTCTCCTCTCCCTTCACTTACGCTACTCTTCCTCCTGCTCTGTGATTTTGGACAAATATATATATATTTATATTTCGTATGTTTATTTTGTGTGCAAGATTCTTGATGTGGATATGTGTGTTGAAAGAAATACAATTAAACCTTGGGAGAGGCATTATGCCAGTAATAAACACACGCACTGGTTCAGTCCTTTATTAATTTATAAACAGTAGAGACAAGTTACTGAAGAGATTGCAAGAGTGCAATGAAATTATTTAACA
>NC_068986.1:91881685-91891051 GCF_001194135.2 Octopus bimaculoides | reverse complement strand
CATCATCATCATCGTTTAACGTCCGCTTTCCATGCTAGCATGGGTTGGACGATTTGACTGAGGACTGGTGAAACCGGATGGCAACACCAGGCTCCAATCTAAATTTGGCAGAGTTTCTACAGCTGGATGCCCTTCCTAACTGTAGAAACTCTGCCAAATTTAGATTGGAGCCTGGTAACACTACGCTCATTATTATATTACGAGATTATTAAGGCAGCAAGCTGGCAGAATCATTAGCAATACTGGGCAAAATGCTTAGTGGCATTTCAGCTGTCTTTACGTTCTGAGTTCAAATTCTGCCATGGTCAACTTTACCTTTCCTCCTTTCGGGTTCGATAGAATAAGTGCCAATCAAGTACTGGGGGTCAATGTAATCAACTAATCCCCTTCACCAAATTTCAGGCCTTGTAGAAAGGATCGTTATTACCACTGCCTTAGCGAAGGTGGAGGTGTTGTTTTCAGTCATGTTTGTTTGTCCGTGGTCAAGATATCTCAAGAACCTCTGGATAGATTCGGATGAAACTTTCAGGGATGTTTGGTCTCATGACTGACACAAACTGATTAGATTTTGGGATCAATCTGGTACCAGACAAGGATTCTGGATTATTTTTCGTGTTTATTTGCTTAATTTTTAGAGAGTGGTCGAGTTCATTTTTAGTATTCTTGTTTGTGAGAGCAGTCGAGTTTATTTCAGATATTCTCATTTTAAATATCATCTCCAGCTAATTGTTGAGAGGAAATTGGTGTTGCTTTGGCAGAGGTTTGTGCTCTCTGAGTGCTCTTGTTATTGTTGTTGTTATTATTATTATTATTGTTGTTATTATTATTATTATTATTATTATTATTGTTGTTGTTGTTGTTGTTGTTGTTGTTGTTGTTATTATTATCATTATTATCTTCATTATTTCTTCTAGGAGTCTGTTGACAAGGACTTAAGAGAATGGACTAAATATCCAAGGTAAGAGAGAATACATTTTTTTCTTCTAACTCTGAATTTGGAACTTGTTATTTAAATATTTCTAGTTGTATACATTTTTCAGCAAACTGCTTTCTGATAAAGCTAAGACAGATGAAGCAAAGAGGATTAAGATGACATTTAGATTATAACAATCTGCTGTTGTTGTAAAGTGCAGTATAATTTAAACGTGTGACTAAGCAGTTTGTTTCCCAATCACATGGGATCAAGCTCAGTCCAACTGCATGACGCCTTGGACAGATGTTTTCTACTATAGCCCTGAGCTGATCAAAGGCTTGTGAGTGGATTTGGATTTAGTGGACAGAACCTGAAAAAAGCCTGTCACGTGTGTGTTTGTGTGTATATGGGTGTGAGTGTGCATAGATGTCTTATTATAGGCATCTCTGATGTGTATTTTAAATGAATAATATATAGTCTGTTGACTAATTTTTTTCTCGCTAGACCACCGGTAGTAAATTGAATTTCTAAATTTTTTTTTGCTACCCTTAAACTTATTAATTATGATATATATATATATATATATATATATATATATATATATATATACATATGTCTATTTTCCATGAATGGTGTGTGAGTTTGAGTCACTTTGTCTTAATATTATGTGATACTTATAAATGAGCATCACTGTCATACAACACATGTCCATCATTTCCAGACTTCAGTGAAAACATCTGTTCATGGTAAAATATTACCATGCTTGGGAACAAGCTAGTGTTGGCAACAGAAAGGGCATCCAGCCGTAGATAATTTTATTTGACCCTTGTAAGCATAGAAAAGTAGATGTTAACACAATGATAATGATATCCATGGTCAAATATTTAAAATTTATTTATACAGCATGATCGTTACTAGCGTCGCCTTACTGGCACTTGTGCTGGTAGTACATGGAAAACAACATTTGAGTGAGGGAGTTGCCAGTGCCGCTGGACTGGCTCCTGTGCAGGTGACACATAAAAACACCATTTGAGCTTGGCCGTTGCCAGTACCACCTGACTGGCCCTTGTGCCGATGGCACATAAAAGCACCCACTATACTCTCAGAGTGGTTGGCATTAGGAAGAGCATCCAGCTGTAGAAACTCTGCCAAATTAGATTGGAACCTGGTGCAGCCATCTGGCTCACCAGTCCCCAGTCAAACCGTCCAACCCATACCAGCATGGAAAGCGGATGTTAAACGATGATGATGATGATGATATAAATATCATAAATTTAAAGAGTAAAGTCCCTATTCAGTCATGAATGACCATGGGATTGCACTTAGGAAGTCACCCTCTGAAGCACAAGTCTGGGCAAGGTTGATTATGGAAGACCAGCGGTTGCACATGCATACCAGCCTCCCCTGTCCATGCCACCAATGTTATCTAAGTGAAAGGTAAAGACTGATACAGCTTGGCACCAATGATATCGCTACTCATTTCTACAGCCGAGTGAACTGAAGCACCATGAAATAAAGTGTCTTGCTCAAGAACACAGCACACAACCTGATCCAGGAATTGAACTCACTACCTCATGATTGTGAGCCCAATGCCCTAACCACTGAGCCATGCACTTTTACATCATAAATTTACCTATGCTTAAATAATATAAATTTATCCATGCCAAAACAGGCACTGAAGCTTGGCGCAGTCTTCTGCCTAGCCAGCTCCTGTTGAACCATCCAATCCATGCCAACATGGAAAACAAACATTAAAGGATGATGATGATGATGATGATCCATGTCTTAATACTGGAAATTTATTTGTGCTTCAGTAATATAGATTTACTGATCTCCAAATATTTTACAACGTTTGGATGAGATCTGTGTGTAGTTGTCAACATGTTGTTGTTATCGTTGGCACTCCATCGCTTACGACGTCGAGGGTTCCAGTTGATCCGATTAATGGAACAGCCTGCTTGTAGAATTAATGTGCAAGTGGCTGAGCACTCCACAGACACGTGTACCCTTAACGTAGTTCTCGGGGATATTCAGTGTGACAAGGCTGGCCCTTTGAAATACAGGTACAACAGAAACAGGAAGAAAGAGTGAGAGAAAGTTGTGGTGAAAGAGTACAGCAGGGTTTGCCACCATCCCCTGCCGGAGCCTCGTGGAGCTTTTAGGTGTTTTTGCTCGATAAACACTCACAACGCCCGGTCTGGGAATCGAAACTGCGATCCTATGACCGCAAGTCCGCTGCCCTAACCACTCGGCCATTGTGCCTCCACAGTTGTCAACATACCTGCTCACAAAGGTCAAATTTAGGCATGGTGCTTAGTAATTTTCTGCAAAATTTATTCTTAATTTCTTTTAAGTGATCTTACTTTTGTGGAGAAGTTGCTAACGATTACCATTAGGATTTTGTTTTCTTTCTCCAACTAAAAGGCAAATACAGACCAGCTTTCCAGGGTTGCTTCTTCTTTGTACTATAGGAAACTATGTTCCATTTTGTGATATTTAACTGCAGCAAGGTGGCGAGCTAGCAGAAGCGTTAGCATGCCAGGTGAAATGCTTCGTGGTTTTTCGTCTGTCTTTACATTCTGAGTTCAAATTCCACCAAGGTCGACTGTGCCTTTCATCCTTTCGAGGTCGATAAATTGAGTACCAGTTGTGTACTGGAGTCGATTTAATCGATTGCCCCCCCCCCTCCCGCAAAATTTTAGGCCTTGTGCCTAGAGTAGAAAAGGATATTTTAGTGCAGCTAGTTGACCTGGATTAGTGAGAGCTAAGTGTATTGGCCATGAGTGATAGTACAGTGAATTATCCTGTGGTATTCACATACAGCTAGGTGGACTGTTGAGAGCTAAGTGGGATGTGTTTTGAAATAGAATACAATGTACTACATTATCTGGTGACATCTATTTACTTCTAGGTCATTTGAACTATTGAGAGTTAAGTGATTTGGTAATGGGTATGGGGCACTTGTGAAAGAACATGATATACCAATGTTTTGTCTTCTTCGTTTTTAATTTTTTTCGCTGGTTTATTCAAAGCCTATTGTCTCTGATTTTTACTGAGATTTTGTATATGTGTGTGTGTATGTGTGAACACACTTGTAAGTGCAAATGAGAAAATCAAATTCTGTAATCTTTAAACACACTCTGAAGGATTGTAACAATATCATAATGCATGTTATTTCAAAGCTCCACTTATTGTTGCACTTACTATTTCATGCTAATCTTTTAATGATTTTAACTAGGAGGACCCATGAATATTTCATGGAATTAATGGTAAACTTATTGGGTTATTTCTGAAAACTTTATCAAAAAAACCTGATAGTGTAGCCCGTGTTGTGTCTGTATCAAAAGATAGTTGCTCATCTGCTAATTATTGAAAAGTGAAGGAAATTGGAATATGATGATTACTTAATGCACTTTATATACTTTATGCACAATTTCATAAACTTAATACACCACTTTCCCCTCTTTCTCTCTTGCTTTACCTTACCTTCTTTTTCTCTCCTTTTTCTTTCGCTCTTCATCTTTCTCTTCAACTAATCATGTGAAAGCGTTACAGGCAGGTTAAGTAACAATGAGAAAAAACTCAGTTCAAAAAAGAAAAATTATACATTTCATTTACCCCCCCCCCTCTTCCTCCCCAAATTTGATCAACAAGTTGATGACACAATTGGTTCTCTTTCTCTAATCAAGAGGCAAACACATGCCAGCTTTTCTGTCTTGTACAAGCTTTATTCCTATTCAAATTTCAATAAGTCAACCCTGCACGATTAAGAGTGTTCTAACTGTGATTAATCCATAAATTTTTTAAGACAAAATGTATTCAAAACTACATTGTCCTATGTCTCTTATCTTATAGAGTAATTAATGCATCTTAAATTGGGTCCAAGTTTTTCAAAACTATTATTGGACATTCTCAATTTTTGTTCAAGATGAAAATAAGTTAATATGCAGTTACTGACTGGGGAGAATTTAACACAGAAATGTTTGCTACGAATAGATTGAGGACAATTTCAATGGAATTGGTGGTATGAATGGTAATAGAAAGCATAAAATTGGTTGGAATTGATGAAACTGTTTTTCTTATGCAGTTGGTAGGATGGGTCTGCATCAATGGATATCCAGAGGAGTGGAGCACAGCACAGAAAAGATATTTCCCTGTATAGGGACCTGTGATGAATTGGATGCATGTGTCAGTAAAGACCAAGTTAAAGGTGATGGAAAATGCATTCATAACATGGGGTGTACATGAAACAAATTTTGTGGATCATGTTGACATTATCCATAGTCAGTCTATTCAATTGCTTTGGAAGAGGGCTAAAGAGAAATTAAGGAATCAAAGATGTGCTAACCAGATGTTTTTCTAAATTATAAACGAAGGAGTTAATGTGGAGAGAGAATGACTGCAGTAACAAACATTTACAAGTGTTCTCTGTGTTCTTACACATGATGATAGATTAATAAGATAAATTCTTAATTAACCTAAATTACATAATTACCATAAACTGTATTAATTTTGATTTGTATTGTTGAAATTTGAATTGGATAACAATCACTTAAAAGTGTTCTCCGTTTTCTTGTGCATGGTGTCGGACAAGTATCGATTAAAATTCATAATTACCCCAGATAGTATTGTTATCATAAATTGTATAAAAATTGTTTTTAATTTGAAATAATATGTATTGTATTGTGCTAAATTTTGTTCATTTTTCATTCGTATTGTTCTCTATTTAAATCTGAATATTACTGCATATGCAAAAATTGAAAATTTGAATCAGTCATCTCATCATAGCTTTGAAAAATTTCTGATTTGGTTCCTGATTTCTGGGATACTCTTAAAACAAAGTAAATAAAAAATAAAAATAAACTATTACATACTTTATATAACCTGTCAATTAACCGTCCTTAAGGCTAAAAATCTTATGGACACAAACAGGTGATTAAATCAATCCGAAGGCAGTGAGCTGAGAGAATTGATAACTCAAACAAAATGCTTAGCAGCATTTCTTCCAGTTCTTAAATTCTGGGTTCAAATCCCACTGAGGTCAACTTTGCCTTTCATCCTTTCAAGACTGATGGAATAAAAATACCAGTCAAGTACTGTGGTTGGTGTAATCAACTTGTCCCCTCCCCACAAAAATTGCTGGCCTCGCTGAGGTATGACCAGATGGTTAAGAAATTTTCTTCACAACCACATGGTCCCAGGTTCACTTCCACTGTATAGCTTCATGTTCAAATGTTACTTTCTATAGCCTTGGGTCAACCTACACCTGGTGAGTAAAATTGGGTGAATGGATACTGTTATATTAGACTATTGGGTGGACAGTGTCTATAATCCAAAAGGTACAGCCTTGTCACACAAGCACACATGCACCTATACACTGTGCTATGCCGATTCTGCCTGAGTATTATGTTAAACATACACGTGTCTGTGTAATGCTCTGCAACTTATTCAGTTGATCAAACTACTGAATTCTCATCGCCAGCCAACTGAGATCCTCCACTACATATGTATATGTGTGTGTGTGTGTGTGTGTGTGTGCGCGTATGTGTATGTGTGTGTGTGTGTGTGTATGAGAGGATGTGTGTGTGTATGTATTAGAGAGGGTATGTGTGTATGTATGTGTAAGAAAGGGTATGTGCGTATGAGAGGGTGTGTGTGTGTATGTGTGTGTAAGAGAGGGTATGAGTGTGTGTGAGTGTGTATAAGAGAGGCTATGTGTATGAATGAACGTGTATGTGTGTGTGTATGTATATATATATATATATTTATATATATATATATATATTTATATATATATATATATACATATGGTGATGTAATGATGAGAAATATCACCAATTGAAACCAGGAAGTAGCTTAGAGGTGGAGCAGTGGTGTTAGTGATCGCATTAAAAGCAGCAGCAACAGTTGTTGTTGTTGTTGTTGTTGTAGCTACTGACCTTTATATTGGTACATGTGAGTTTGGCCACTGGATTAGCTGCTTTTGCAACAACAATAGTTGCGTTGGCTGTGCAGCACAAGAATATAAGGAAATAGAAACAAAAAAAATCGTTTTTATCTCGGTGGCAGGTTTATAACCCCATCATTGTTGAGGCCTGAACTGGTGGTTAGTAGAACTCCTATCTTCTGGCACACAGCCAAGTTGAGGATGGCCATTCCAGCCTACACCTCTATTGACACACTAGAATCCATTTGCTTGCGAGCACCCCTTCTTCTCCCCCACAACTTATCATTCTCCTTCCCCTCTCTCTCTCTCTCTCTCTCTCTCTCACCCTCTCTCTCTTTCTTTCTGGGCCATGTGTACTTTCACTGTTTCATATACTAAATCGATACTGGATTGCAGTGTTGCTTGTTTCAGATTTTTGTTTCAGGAACATCAATCTATTTATGGTTATTTTTATTTCTACACACTCACTCACACCCACACAAATACACAAATACATATGAACATCCAAACACACATGTGAATGCATAAAGCGGTGTAAACATAATGAGTGTGTGTGTGTGTGTGTGTGCGCGTACGCATACACACACACACACACACACACACACACACACACACACACACACACACTTAAAAAGCTCAATGCAGCCTGGCAGCTCACTGAATCCTGTCAAATGATCCAGTCCATTCCAGCATGGAAAACAGATGTTAAATGACGATGATGGTGATGATATACAGACATACATATTTTCCATTCAGCTTTTGTTGATCCACTGCTGGGTGAAGTTTCTACATTGCATTACTGGTTATCTATGCTAGTTGTTGGCCTACAGTCCTCTCTGTAAAATTGTGTGTTGGACAGAGTTCAATACCTAAGCAGAATTTGAACCCAGAGTGCAAAGAGCCAGAACAGATTTTAGGACATCTTTTCTAATGCCCTAACAGTTCCATCAATCTTCTACCCTGGACTTGACATTTCATATATACTTTAGCTTTTACTTGCTTCAGTCATTTGACTGTGGCCAAGCTGGGGCAATACCTTGAAGAATTTTAGTTGAATGAGGTGACCCCAGTACTTGTGGTGTTCAAGCCTGGTACTTTTTCTACTGGTCTTTTAAGCTGAACTGCTTAGTTATGAGGACATAAACACACCAACACAGGTTGTAAAGTGGTGGTAGGAGGCAAACACAAACACACACACGCACACACACATTATACGATGAGCTTCTTTCAGTTTCTGTCTTATCAGTTCTGCTCACAAGGCTATAGTAGAAGACACTTGCCCAAGGTGCTACACAGTGCGACTGACCCCAGAACCATATAGTTGGGAAGCAAACTTATCATACAGCTCCACAGGTATGTCTCTACATTATATATGTAGTATATACACATATTTGAGTGAGTGAAGGAGGGAGAGTGGCACTCAACACATAATAGTTGGAGTTACATGTATTTGATAACAGCTTGACTCAGTTCCATATGCATAGGACACTTCTGTCTCATCGGATATTTTTTTTCAGAGTTGCTAAGTCAAACTGCTATTACACACACACATGCACACATAAATTCATCATTATCATTTTAACTTCCACTTTCCCATGCTCGCATGAGTCAGGCAGAATTCATTGCTTTTCTACTGCTGGATGCTCTGACCTTGATCGGTTCTCGTGAAAGATTAGAAACAAAAAACACTGCTTGTAAGATGGTGATGCTCATTTACAACTATTTTATGATGCTAAGACAAACACACACACACACACACACACACACACACACACACACACTTGCATTTATATATGATAGGCTTCCTTCAGTTTCTGTCTACAAAGTCTAAATCTACTCACAAGACTTTGGTCAGCCTGAGGCTATAGTAAAAGATACTTGCCCAAGGTGTTACACAGTGAAACCTGGTGGCTGGGAACAAAATTTTCAATCACATAGCCACACTTGTACTTGTGTGTGTGTGTGTGTGTGTGTGTGTACATATGTGTACACGTGTGTGTGTGTGTGTGTGTGTGTGTATGTTTGTGTGTCTGTGTTTGTCCTCCCCAACATCGCTTGACAACCGATACTGGTGTGTTTACATCCCCATAACTTAGCGGTTCGGCAAAAGAGACCGATAGAATAAGTCCTGGGGTCGATTTGCTCGACTAAAGGCGGTGCTCCAGCATGGCCACAGACAAAATGACTGAAATAAGTAAAAGAGGTAACAAGACTCCATGCAGGAGTGTTTGTACCTGATATCCCTACCATGTGTGCAGACTAATGCAACCCAGCTAAGTGAAGATGTCCGCTCTTGGTAATTCAGACGCGTACTTATAAAGGTGCTTTCAATAGTATTTTTGAAGTTCAGATTCCAAGTTAGGTGAACAGAATATAAATGTGTAATAAAGCTGTACAGGTGTCAATTAATTTGTTTGAAGTACAAGTGTCAATGAATTGACACCTGTACATCTTTGTTACTCATTTATATATATATATATATATATATATATATATATATATATAT
>NC_068986.1:91874474-91879474 GCF_001194135.2 Octopus bimaculoides | reverse complement strand
GGAGGAGGAGGGGCTTGTGCACAGTTTTCCCCTGCTTAATTTTTACTCAGAAATTAATTGCCTACCTCTGACACTCACCCATAGCTTTGTAGTTGGGTGATGAATTTCAAAATATCATGGCTATGCTTGAACACACACAGACACTCAGTGTTTATGTGTATGGTTATATGTATGTGTGCATGCATATATGTGTGTTTGTGTATGTGTGTGTGTGTGTGTGTGTAATGCACAATTTTTGTTCTTTGTTCTACAAACAAGAGGCATACATACATGCATATAGACATATGAACACAGAGAAACATTTCATGTACAGACATACATACTCACACACACACACAATTGATATCCTCACATCAACACTCACATAGACACTCACTCACACACACTGTTTCCAACATAAATACTTATATAAATATACATAATATTTATTGATTGTCAATTAATTTCATATACCGGCTGTCTTAAGTTCACACAGCTGTGAACAAACCTCCACTTTTTCTTTTTGACAAAATGTAGTCTGGCTTATGAAGCTGTTTGAAACCAGTGTATTGTATAACTTATTGATTTAATTATTCTTCTACCACAAGTTTTGAGTTCTTTCACAGAATAGAAGAATATTACTCGATTGTTGCTGCTGCTGCTATTGTTGTTGTTGTTGTTTAGAACTTTGCATAAGTTAATGTTGTTTAACCCCAAGTCAGCCCTTGTGGAGCAGACCTGCAATCAAAGGTCTCCTTGCTTTGACCATCCATGTCTTCTTTATGCATATATATATATATATATATATATATATATATATATACGACAGGCTTCTTTCAGTTTCCGTCTACCAAATCCACTCACAAGGTTTTGGTCGGCCCGAGGCTATATTAGAAGACACTTGCCCAAGGTACCACGCAATGGGACTGAACCCGGAACCATGTGGTTGGTAAGCAAGCTACTTACCACACAGCCACTCCTACACATATATACAGTTATTAATATTTATGCTGATCCTTATCTGTATAACCATGATATTTACATGTATAAATACATTCCATATAACATATCTATGACCAATGATGTAGTAGCTTGGTCCTTTATTCAGGTATCGCATATTTATGACAACGTTATCCCAGTTTTTGGAGATAGTAAGGTGTGATTTGAAGGAAATTTGGCAATTTTTTTCAAATTGAGTTACCATAGATTCAGTATGGCTGTATCCTTAAGAAGTCTGCTTCACAACCAGATGTGTGTGTGTATGTGTGCATGTGTGCGCTCGTATTTATTTGTTTTTCTCTTGCTGCTTGACTACTGGTGTAGGTTTGTTTATGTACTTGTATCCTTATAACTTAGCAGTTCAGTAATTAAGAGACTGATGGAATAAGTAGCAGGCTTAAAGTAATAAGTACTAAGGTTGATTTGATCAACTCAAAAAAAAAAAAAATAACAGGAAGTTAGTGCTCCAGACTGACCACACTCCAATGACTGAAAAGAAAGAATAAAAAATGTAAAAGCTTCCATGATAGGTTAATGAAGTTGATGTTGTTGCTCAAGATAGTATCTTTATGGAAATCTAGTCTCATCTGAGTGTAGTCAGCTGTGTTTGGGGTCGCAGAATAAACTGAGCATGTTTTCATTAACTTGAAGTAAATTATTTAAATTTTCTTGTAAGGCGCAGGAGTGGCTGTGTGGTAAGTAGCTTGCTTACCAACCTCATTGTTCCGGGTTCAGTCCCACTGCATGGCACCTTGGGCAAGTGTCTTCTACTATAGCCTTGGGCCGACCAAAGCCTTGTGAGTGGATTTGGTAGACGGAAACTGAAAGAAGCCCGTCGTATATATGCATATATATATGTGTGTGTGTGTTTGTGTGTCTGTGTTTGTCCCCCTACCATCGCTTGACAACCGATGCTGGTGTGTTTACGTCCCCGTAACTTAGCAGTTCGGCAAAAAGAGACCGATAGAATAAGTACTAGGCTTACAAAGAATAAGTCCTGGGGTTGATTTTCTCGACTAAAAGCGGTGCTCCAGCATGGCCACAGTCAAAAATGACTGAAACAAGTAAAAGAGTAAAAGAGTAGACAGTGTGCAGAGCAAATGGATTCTACAAGACCGAGCCTTCTTATGTACACTGTTCAGATAAACATTTTATTTGTAGAGTTATGAAACCCTCTTATTATGCTCTGCAGAGTTAAGGATCTTACTTAGAGCCATAAGGTGATACCTGCAATAAGGTACTACTTTGGCCTTGAGGCTAAATGTCCAGTAGATTATTAGTTAGGTTAGTTTATTGCTAGGAGCGATGACTGAGTAGACCTATGATCAAATGTTTTCTCGTTATGACCACCATGCCATTTTTAGTATGCTATATAAAGTGTCCTTTCTTTGTTTAAGATAGTAAAATTCAATTTGAGGGACACCTTGCTTCTATTTCTAGCCAGTCAATTGATCACGTGCTGGTACTCACTTTAAGTTATAAAGGAGATTAAGTTGCTATTTCTAGCAGATTGAACGACCATTTAAAGACTCTTTCATTGGCTTGAGATTTTTAAGTCCTTATCGGTATTAGGGGTCAGTTGCGGCCCTAGAATTCCTCAAGTGTTACTGTCATTGCAGTGGTTTCTGCTTTACCAAAATTTCTGCAGTCTCGATGATGATGCTGCAACAACTGCACATTACAACTGATGCTACCAGAAACAGTGTCGTAAGTGATTCAATGCAGTATTTGCTACAGAATCAGCTGATGCAGTAATGACGTCAGGGTGGGGCTTCATTCATCTTTATCACTTTTACATGGTGGGTGTAGTAGTCTGCATGTAGTGTATGAAGTGAATATGGTGTGTGTGTATAGTGGATGTTGCATTATTATGTGGGAGATATAGTGGTGGTGATGATGCATGTAAGAAGTGGGTATGTGTGGTGGTGGAGGTAAGGTGCATAGTAGTGGGTGTGAATTAAGGTAGTTAGGGTGGTTGTGTGTGATGTTGTTTAGCCTCAGGTCAACCTTGATTGAAGATATGTATGATCAGAAGTATTCCAGAAATGACCATCCTGTCGTTTCTGTATGTGCACGTAACCTGGGACTGTATTATTAAACATGTCCTTTTTTTTTTTAAAGACACTACCATGTAATTTGAGGGTGATTTGACTGCTATTTCTAGCAGTTTAAGTGACTATGTGGAGGCTCCCTAATTGATTCATAGAGGTGTGTGTATGCAGTGATGATGGTGGAGATGGGGTGACTGTAGTGCTGGTTGGTGTGGGGATGTGTGTGAGAAGATGGTGCATGTGTTGGTGTTGGGAAGTGGATGTGGGAACTGGTGCTGGGTTGCATGAAAGGTGATATTTGTCATGAGAACAAGGGAGGAGCAGTGCAACAGCTGCATATCTGAAAAATGCATCACTAATACAGACAGCATAAGCAACTGCAAAATATGCATTTGAAAAAGTTGTGCAACAAGAGACTGGTCTGACGCAAGCATAAACAAATGCAGGTAGACAGAGATACAGCTATAGACAGGCTAACAAAGGTACAAACACACATGTACACAAACACACAGGCATGATTGCAAGCAGACGCATGGGCAAATATGCAGACAAATAGACAGATAGGGCAGGCATTTGGGTAGGAAAGCAGACACATGGGAAGGTGTGCATGATGACACATGTAAATGCTTACAAGGTGCAGGGATAGATGTAGGGACAAAAAGAAGGATAGAAATATAGATAGGCTTAGAAATTTAAAAAATTACCAGACTGACAGATAGAGAAGTCGGTAGATATTCAGATAGATAAGTAGATATACAGATAAATTAGGGCTGTGAGATATGAAGCGTGATAGATAGATGATATGTAAACCTATAGACAGATGACGAGTAGTCAGACAGACAAATATATGGACTGGTAGAGACACAGATAACATGTGGAATGTCTGACAGATTGACAACCTACAGACCGATAGACAGATGACATATAAATATACAGACCACATGTAGTCAAATAGTCATGTAGACCAACAAACAGACAGACATGCAAGCAAAATACAAGCATACAGACTAAGACACAACTATGTAGACCCACGGCTATGTAGACTGACAAATCAGGCATGTAGACAAACAGACATGTAAACTGACAGACAAAAATGTAGACCATGAGACAGCATGTAGACAAACAGGTATATAGGCCAACAGATAAGCATACAGACAGATATATAGACAAACAGGTATGTAGACTGACAGATAGACATGCAGACAGACATGCATATAGTCTGACGTGTAAACTGACTGACAGACAGACAAACAAATGGATATGTAGACCAACAGTTAATCAGATATATAGTCAGGGTGGTAGGTTACTTCAATAAAAAAATGAGTGAATAAATATGGAATATAATGTTTTCTCATAGTAAATGAATGTAGTAACGTATCATTGGGATCATTTGTAAAAGGTCAAGCTCAGAGAGGCTGAAGTATAAAGTTGGCCCTGGTTAGATTTGAACTAAGAATGGAAATATAAATAAGACTGATGATATGAAGCATCAAGTTTGTCCAGCTTTGTTTTTTAACCTCTGCCAACATTACTGTCTTTTGAGATAATAATAATCCTTAATACACTCGAGCATCTGTAAGAATATCTATGTATGTAACTGAAACACTATCAGCTCATTTCACTACTTGTCACACTCTCCCTAAATAACTCATACCTTGCACTGCCTTTTACCGCTTCTGTGAAGGAATTAGATTCAAGCAACTCCTATCTTGCTCTTTCTCTTACACCAACCACTTCTCTGATCATCATCATCATCATCGTTTAACGTCCGCTTTCCATGCTAGCATGGGTTGGACGATTTGACTGAGGACTGGTGAAACCGGATGGCAACACCAGGCTCCAGTCTGATTTGGCAGAGTTTCTACAGCTGGATGCCCTTCCTAACGCCAACCACTCAGAGAGTGTAGTGGGTGCTTTTACGTGTCACCCGCACGAAAACGGCCACGCTCGAAATGGTGTCTTTTATGTGCC
>NC_068986.1:91860943-91874245 GCF_001194135.2 Octopus bimaculoides | reverse complement strand
ACCTCTTCCACGGGTTCCCTCAACTGTTAGGGTGTGGCACTTTTTCACGCAGCTATCCTCCTCCATTCTCACCACATGTCCATACCAGCGCAATCGTCTCTCTTGCACGCCACAACTGATGCTTCTAATGTTCAGCTTTTCTCTCAAGATACTTACACTCTGACGGGTATTCACATTGACATTACACATCCAACGGAGCATACTGGCTTCATTCCTTGCGAGCTTACGTATGTCCTCAGCAGTTACAGCCCATGTTTCACTGCCATGTAGCATGGTTGTTCGTACGCATGCGTCATACAGTCTGCCTTTTACTCTGAGTGAGAGTCCCTTTGTCGCCAGCAGGGGTAAGAGCTCTCTAAACTTTGCCCAGGCTATTCTGATGGGATATGAAGTATAAGAGAAAGTTGTTTTCTAGAAGACGAAAGAGTATTGTTTGGTATGCCTGCTATATCACTGTCTAATGGTATTTCCTTTCATGTAAAGTGGTTTGGTTTCAGTGTGTGTCAAATGATCTAGATGTTTGACAAGAGAGCTTCAATATGATCTGCTGGATTTTCTACTTGATCTGCTGGTTCTCCCATAAATCACACTCCAAATTTTCCATAAATCACACTCAATTCATCATCATCATCATTTAACGTCCGCTTTCCATGCTAGCATGGGTTGGACGATTTGACTAAGGACTGGCAGAGTTTCTACAGCTGGATGCCCTTCCGAATGCCAACCACTCCAAGAGTGTAGTGGGTGCTTTTACATGCCACCAGCACGAAGGCCAGTCACACGGTACTGGCAACGGCCACGCTCAAAAAGGTGTTTTTTACATGCCACCTGCACGGCAGCCAGTCCAGTGGCACTGGCAACGACCTCGCTCGAATGATTTTCTAACATGCCACTAGCATAAGTGCTAGAAGGCGACTCTAGTAACGATTATGCTCAAATGGTGCTATTTACGGGCCACTAGCATGGAAGCCAGACAGCTACTCTGGCAATGAACACGCTCAGACAGTGCTGTTAGTGCTCCACTGGCGCAAATGCCAGTCATCGAATATGGTTCAATTACGATTTCGGTTCCGATTTCACTTGCCCCAACAGGTCTTCGCAAGCAGAGTTTAGTGTTCAATGAAGGAGAGGTTGGCATGGGTGCCAGTCGTCGGATTCGGTTCAATTTCGATTTCAGATTTCAAATTTCAAATTCCGAATTCACTTGCCTCAACAGGTCTTTGCAAGCAGAGTTTTTAGTATCCATTCAAATATATTAGATAATCCTGATAATCCAGAAAGTTGGTATGATCATGACTGGAATACCTTTTGTCATAGGCCTGTTCAGTTAAATGCTAACAATGACAACCAAGTTTATTTCAAGCAAGTGAGAGAAAGCCTCTGCATTTTCATTTGACCTGCTAAGAATAACAGCCACATTTTATTCATATCACACCCTATTAGAATTAAATATACTGCATAAATACACAAAACAATGAGATTATAGTATATGTAAATAAAGTATTATTTAGTATTGTTAAGTAACTTGATGAAAAATAACAAAACCATTTATTGATTTGAGTAGGAACTCAGATTTAGCCTTTAACGGTTTATTGAACAAGCCATTAAAGACAAAACTTAAGTCTCAGTCAAATCAATATTAGCTTACATAATCTTTATTTATTATCAATCAATCACCATTATTGCAACTCGGAGAAACTGCCTGAAAACATGAAAGATGAATTTGATCTCAGTATGATTTGAACTCAGAGCACAGAAATTCAGAACAAATACTGTAAGACATTCGTTCCAACACTCTAATGACTCTGCCAATTTCCCTATAAATAATGGGTTTTTTTATACTTCTTTTATTTTTCAAAATTAAGATAAACAAAGTTCTTTTTTAATCTAAAAATATACTCTCCTTCATTTTCTACAATGATCTTCCATCTATCTGGTAGTCTTCCAAAATTCACTTGTCCATGATGAAAAGTTCTCCTACAGTATTGTTCTGACCTCGTCTACAGAATTCATATATTTTCCGTCCAAATGATTTTGAAGACTGCAGAATAAATGATAATCAGATGGGGCAATGTCTGGCGAATATGGTGGGTGGGGCATCATTTCCCATTCAAAGTGCCCCAGCCTTTGGAATGTCATCCTTTCTATATGTGGCTGAGCATTATCCTAATGGAAGAACACCTTTCTTCTTGAAACCAAAGATGGTCGTTTTTCTTCTAGCACTGACTTAAGCTGCTCAAGCTGCTCACAGTAGATCTCCTTTGTTACCATTTGGTTTGGGTTTAAAAGTTCAAAGTGGATTAAACCTTTCATACCCCACTGAACAGATAACAACACCTTATATGGGTGCAGACCTTCTTTAGCCTAGGGTGCTGGTGTTTCTCCTTTCCCTACCCACTGATTTCAGAGTGCAGAGGAACTGGAGATTGGAAGGAGCCAGTTAATATTGTGAATTAAACTACATGTCTGTTGGAACACATGTATAAAGGATGACCACTAGGTGGACATCCAATATGCTAGAAAGAGGTCACCAACGACCCAACCACAAAGAAAAATAATGTTCTCCAGAAAAATTTCGCAAAACACCAGAACAGGACAAAATGAGAAATATAAAATAAAGAATTAGCTGTATACTGCAGTTTCGAACATTAACGTTTTACTTATGTAATGACATCCGTGTTCTCGTCAGCACAGCCGTTCTAGAATCAATATAATTTGCAGGACTATACACGAATTGTCTTCATGAAATAAGACTTGCACATAGTTCTACCGATTACATTGGGGTTTATTTTTCAAAATGCCTCAGCTCTGGTGTGCCAAATTCCAGAAACAATTCTGTAGAGAATAATTCACTTCAGTATATGGTGCCGGCTGGAGAACATAACTATTTAAATTATTATTTATATAGATAGGGTGATAAATTGACTATTGATTCAATTTAAAACCAAGTGGCCTAGCATATAAAAAAATCTGAAAATTCAGAAAAAATTGTATTACACGTGTATAAGGGATGACTACTAGGTGGACATTTAATATGCTAGAAAGAGGTCACCAACAACCCAACCACAAAGAAAAATAATTTTCTCCAACTAGAACAGAATCAACGGGAACAACTGAGAAAGAAGCTAAATATGGACGATTATCTGTGGAAACAGTTGACATAATAAAAATAAAGAGGAGGAGAATGTTAATCTGTTGGACTGGTTAATATAACTAAAATTGAAACATAATTGGAACAGGCTGGATAGAAGCAATTATATGGGAACTGTCAACAAAGTTGGATTGTACAGTATGTGGAACGCATACAAAATAGCTGGCCAGCCAGAAATTTGATTGATGCAATTAACTAATGAACAGTGAAATAACCGCAGTAGTAATTACAGTGAAATGATGCTTAATTAAAGAACTGTTAAAATATCTTGATGGTGAACTTATTTATGTGTACATGTTAGTTTACATATATGTGTGTGTGTGCCTGTGTGTATATGTTAATATATTTTCATATGTGTATTTACATGTACTTGGAAGTTTGCTTATATATATATATATATTTTTTTTTTTATTTTTTTTTTTTTAAAGTTTCAGCTCAGAGCTGCGGCCATGCTGATGCACCACCGTGTATATAATACAAATACATATGTGAATATAGATTTTAGTTTGAATTTGTGTATATACATGTGGATGGGTGTGTATACATATGTGTTTGCACTCGCGTGTGTATGTGTGTTTGTGTAAGTTTGTCGGTGTTTGCATGTATGTGTATAAACACAAAATCTAAATCCTGTAAAGTCAGTCAGACATGTTTTAACATGCCTTACAGCTGTACTCTCCTTTATTATTTCTACCAAATGTTTCTTATAGATTTAGTAAATATTTCACTGCAATAGCAGCAGCAGCAGCACTCATTCACTGGTCAGTACATGCACCTGCTTTTACTAAAAGCTCAAAGTTCAAGTAGATAATGACCACTGCCACCACAAACAACAACAACATCTGTGCCGCTCATGTTTCAGGAAACGATCAATTGATACCAATGCTCAAAATAGATGTTGCCATTTTACAGTAATCCCTTACCATATCGTGGTTCACCTATCGCTGTTTATTATTTAAGCTTAAGTCAATTCCTCCGTGATGTTGTTTAGCATTTATAATAAAATAAATATATACAAATTATAGAAATGATAAAAAAAAAATACTGTTTCTACTTTGTAGATTTTCACCTATCGTGGGGTTTTTTGGAACGTAACTCCCTTGATAATCAAGGGATTACTGTATATATATATATATATATATATATATATATATTCACACACACACAAACACACATATAGATATGGTGATGCAAACAAGAAAAATAGAACTCAGAATATGAGTATATATATATTTGAAGCAGCAGACTGACTCAACAAGGGCTGAGAGTTTCATTATATACGTTTTAATAATTCGCTAGAGTTACAGAGTGACTTAAGCACTGAGAGTTCCATGCATTGGTACTTACCAATACATGAAACGTTTGGCCCTTGTGCCACTCTGTAACTTCTATCGATTATTAACACACACACACACACACACACATGCACATACACATTTATATATTTACTCATGCTTGCATTTATGTATTTGCTTTGGAAAGATTCTTGATGTGAAATCGTGTGTTGAAACATATTGTATTTTGGGACAGTCATATTTTGCCAATGAAACACATGCTCTATATATTTGGTCTTCACTTCAGTTTTATTATTATTATTATTATTATCATTATTATTATTATTATTATTATTATTATTGTTATTATTATTATCATTATTATCATTATTATTATTAAGGTAGCGAGCTGGCAAAATCATTAGCACGCTGGATGAAAATGTTTAGCAGTATTTCGCCCATCATTACATTCTGAGTTCAAATTCCATCAAGGTCGATTTTGCCTTTCATCATTTTGGGGTCAATAAAATAAGTACCCGTTGAATACTGGGGTTCATGTAATCAACTTGTCCCCTCCCCCAAAATTGCTGTCTTTGTGGCAAAATTTGAAACCATTATTATTATTATTATTATTATTATTATTATTATTTTAGTTTCTTTGTCAAAGCTCTATCATCACACATCCTGTAACCTCGTCAATGACTCAATATCCCATCTGTCTCCTCCTGTTCTACTCATTCCATTCATACATATCACAGAAAGACAAAATGGACTAAGCAGAACAAGAAGAGACAGGTGGGACAAAGAGTCACTGAAGAGGTCACAGGATGTGTGACAAATGAGCTTTGAAAACGGACCTAAAATAATAATAATAATAATAATAATAATAATAATAATAATAAAGCTGAAGTGAAGGCCAGATATATAGTGCATGTGTTCAGTTGGCAAAATATGACCATATCCATATGTATGTTCATACACACACACACATACACAAACATACATGCATACACATATATGCACACACACACATATATATACACATACTTATATGCACACACACATACACATACACACACACATATACATATATGCACACATATATACATATATGCACACATATACATATATGCACACACATACATACACAAACACATGCACACACACACATACATACACAAACATATGCACATACACACACACACACACACATACACACACACACACACACACACAATGTTTTAACTAATAATCTATTCTTCAAATACTTCTAGGTTTGATAAAGTAAGTACCAGTGATATACAGAATAAACTTGACTGTAACTTCTCACATTTTTAGTTTAGCAAAAATCATAATTATTATTTTATATTTCAGGGTTTTCAAAAGTTTTAGGCTCAAATCTGCTACAAGCATTTCATTATGTATTCTACATTATCCAATGTAACCAACCTGGTTGCCAGTAATTGTTACTTGCAGGGGCGGACTGAGTGTATTACTGGGCCCCTTTGAATGTGTCTTTCAGTAGAGTTAACATGTAGAGTGCGGGCCCCTTAGAGCTCCGGGCCCTTGGGCAGTGCCCGATTGACCGACGGCTCAGTCCTCCCCTGGTTGCTAGGAAATGTTAAGTGAAAGGTCTCTTTCACTTATACATATACATAAATACACAATAAATAAGAATATATATATATGTATATATATATTAAACGATATATATATATATATATATATGGTGATGCAAGCAGGAAAATAGAACTCAAAACATGAGTAAATATATAAATGTCTGTGTGTGTGTATGTTAATAATCAATAGAAGTTACAGAGTGACACAAGGGCCAAACGTTTCAAGCATTGGTAAGTACCAATGCATGGAACTCTCAGTGCTTAAGTCACTCTGTAACTCCAGCCAATATGTGTGTGTAGTGACCCATCTAGAGTGTAGGATCATTGAACTCTGTATCACTCATCTGCTTAACACTAAGGAACTGAATCTAGACTTAAAAGACCAGTAAAGGCTTCTATAACATTTCCTATATGTTGTTCATATTGTAGTTTTTTAGCCTCAGATCAGCACTGATCAAGGAAACTTATAATCAAAGACATTCCGGTTGCAACTACATAGTCTTTCTTTCCTTTTTTCAGACACACTGTATTCAGGACTAGATATTCCAGTGTCTTTCTTTTAAAGTGGTTGTATGTGATTTGAGAGAATTTTTTCTATCATTAGCATACTAATAGAATGCTCCTATGTCTTAGTCTTTTCTCAATATATATGTAACTTCACTACTCTAATCCTTAAATCCTGAAAGTCTTACATAGTTTTCTATTTCCTGCTGAGTCAACACAACCTAATTGTCATTTCAAGCTGAAGTCAGTTGACCTCACTAATCTATCTCATTAATCCACCAATAATCCTGGTAAGCCGACAACCTACACTCAACTAGAGCCTCGTTTCAAGAGGAAGCCGATTCACTTCACAAATTCCCCGCTAATATCCTCGTAACCTATATTCAGCCTGGTGGACTGAGCTGTTTGAGAGTTAAGTATCTCGGTCATAGATACTACATGGTTGTCAAATGACAGGCAATTATAAATCAAGTAGGTGACCCCCATGGCTAGTTATCCAGTACCATATTGACTCATTTCTTCCCAATCTAAGTCACCTTTCTAACTTATTCCATGTAATGGTGTGAGATAAAAAAAGGCAATTGTCAACCTTGTGAGATCAGAAGACATGTGGCCAAATTGTTGAAGCGCTACACTCATGATTGCAAGATTGTAGTTTCGATTCCCAGACTGGGTGGTGTGCTGTGTTCTTAAGCAACACACTTCATTTCCTATTGCTCCGGTCTACTCACCTGTTAATAAGTAACCCTGTGACAGGCTGGCATCCCTTTCAGTCACTTATTTGGCATTGAAACTGGGTAACCAATCCTATGAGTCCTCAAACTCAAGACAGTAATATCCAGAGGTTGATGATGATATACGATCAGAAGTATCCATTCATTGATCAGTGCTATTTAATATGTTTAGTCAGGAGGTGTTTCAGCTGTGAGCCTCTTCCTTTAGGTTTTCAAATGAGGTATCTTTATTTCCCTGATGGCAAACTAAGCCAAGGCAATGTAGAAAAATAAAGTGCCCTACCTAGAAACTCAA
This sequence comes from Octopus bimaculoides, assembly GCF_001194135.2. Taxonomy (NCBI): domain Eukaryota; kingdom Metazoa; phylum Mollusca; class Cephalopoda; order Octopoda; family Octopodidae; genus Octopus; species Octopus bimaculoides. Next base: position 91,866,668 of record NC_068986.1, on the reverse strand, counting down.
CCATTTCACCACCATCTCTATATTGATGTTATATTCGCATCATCCAACCTCAATAACATTATCACTACAACATTACAAGACAATAAGGGGCTTTCTACAAGGTCGTTTGACCTGCAAGAAATAGCATCTAAATTTACCTCAAGTTATAACTTACTGTCTTTGGCATAACTAAAGATATGTGCCCACCCTCACATGTCTGATTTTGTTTCTTTTTAACTTTCTGAAAAATACATATTTTTTAATGAAATTTTCCAGAGATACATTTTAAAAGGTGTAGATTAAGGCTATATTAGAATTTGTTGTGAAACTTTTTTTTCCCAGAGGGAGTTTCAATAATTTATGCACCTCAACTTTCTTTCCTCATGTGTTTTGATAAGGTGTGTGAAATATCCACAGTCACCATTTTTTCCACATCAAACTCATATATAATCGTAATCTACCCCATATGAAACGTGTCTGTTGAAAATTTTATTGAAAAAAATATTCATTTTCCAGGAAGTCATGAGAAAACAAAATCTGTGTTGGTGGCACACATGTAGTTATGTCCTCATCTTTAAAAACAAAAAAGACATTAGAAAATAGTTCAGATCCCATTAGTATTATGCATGAAAAAAATTTTCACAGTTGGAACACCTATGATCGTAGTCAGTCTTCTCAATCAGAGCTAGCCTGTTGTTAAATAAAACAAAATAGAAAAGCTTCTCACAGACCATTGTTTCCTTTCGTATGGTTTTTTTATGTCCTTTTTACACATACAATCACAAATGTGTGTGTGTGTGTGTGTAATTAAATAAATTGTTATGTGTGCTCTTTCCTCCCATGGCCTTCGGATATATTTCCCATAAGAAATAGTTCAAAGCATGACTTTTAGGATTCGTTCATTTATCCTTTGGTTTATTTCCGTTACACTATTTTTGTTTTATATTGAAATTCCCCCTCACTTCCACCATATGTTTAGTTCTCCTTCCTCTCTCGTTACTCTTTCTATAACTCATTCAATGTTTCTATTAGTTTTATATTTTTACTAGCAGAGGTACCTGGTGTTGCTTGAGATTAAAACTGCATACTTTGTATATCTGCTACATATGTGGGAAGTTCTGTCTGTGGGTGTGTTTGTGGAGTTGTTAGCTAACTCCTCCTACATCGTTTTACTGATTTTAATGAAACTTGACACGTGAGTAGAGCTCATGTCTGGAAACCTCATGGCATACTCAGATTGTTGACCAAATCGATAATAGGGCCCCTAGAAGGGAACCTTATATATATCTAATATATTTCATTTTAAAAGTCAAGGGAAATAACCCATTCGCCCAGATTTTAACAGTCAAGGCAAATAACCCATTCATTTTCCTAAGTCATTTGGTATAAATCAAATTAAGTATGCTTATTTCTTCGTATTTGAACTGTTAGAGTTATTTTCACAATTTATCCAGTACAATCCTTAAACAAGTAAATAGTATTTTCCTAAACAATAGATCCACTTATTTCAGTTAGTGACTTATTCACGAATATACCAACACTAGCACCGCTGAGAGTAGTATTCTCTGGGAACACACAAAAGCCCTTTCCAGAGTTATTTACTTTGAATTGTTATTATCTCATATTTGATGAGTCTGTTATTACGTAACACGCTTCACGATTTTAGTATACATACCTTATTAGTATTTCCTCCTAAGTTCTATATACCCTGGAAACGCATTAAAGCTCTTTTCGAGACTACTTTATTTGAATTCTTACAATCGGGTAACTAATTTCATATTAAATAATTGACTTCATAATTTAGGTATTGATAACTTATTGAGAATTCTTAAAAACAAGAACCTGTGTAAGACAGTTCGGTATTTTCTGTAAATGCACAAAAAGCGTTTTAAGGGCTACATACTTTATATTGTTGTTAATGGATTAGCGAAACAGTTATGAGAACGGAACCAAGGGATAAGCCCTGCTTTCCCGGGAATTACCGGGTATGTCAGTTAGCATACATATACATATATATATATATATATATATATTACAGTTATGTTGAAACAGGTGATAAGGGAAAGTGCCACATTGACGACAAAACATTTGTAGCGTAAATTTTAAAGCTTTGCAAAAATGACAATTTGAGTTTAGCACACCAATTTGGACAGAATTATAATTTTTATAAGAATGAGATGGACCATGTGAACAATGAATTTGTATGTAGTCTGTTTCTGAGTGCTATTCTATTGGACCTCTGTGTAATCTGACATACCAAACGTTGTTTTAATGTTTCAGTATTTGCTGATCTTGAGAAAGTCTCATCACCTTTCTCTCTTGAGACTCTATTTGACGTACTGCAGCATGGCTTTGCTGATCTTGGGAAAGTCGCATCTCCCTTCTATCTTGAAACTCTATTTGACGTGCTGCAGCATGCCTTTGCTGATGCTGAGAAAGTCTCATCTCCCTTCTATCTTGAGACTCCATCTGACGTGCTGCAGCATGCTTTTGCTGATCTTGAGAAAGTCTCATGTTCCTTATCTCTTGAGACTCTCGCCTTGGGTTTTCTGCACTTCTCCTTGCTTGATAGGTGTTTCTGAAGAGATTACGTTTTATTTTTGGTGGCATATTCTTTTTCGATATTGTAAACAAAAAATTATGAACAAAGAAAAAAATATACATTAATCTCTATTTTGTAAACAGTTGTATGCATGTAGTATATCTGTATTTTTGTATGCAGTGTAAATTAACCAAATATAAGTAAATTGTAAATACCTTGCAACTGCTGTGGTAATTATGAACTGGTAATTGAACGGTAGATGTGTATTTTTATATACCTTGGATGTGCCACCTAATTGTTCTTTGTGAAGAGTTTCACCTCCAGCCGTTCTCGTCACATACGTTTGTGTAGATGTGTGTGTTTAATAACGTACGTAACGAACGTGCAAACACCCACACACTCACAGACACATACACATTCATATACAAAATGTCACAATACACACACATACACTCTCACATACAGTCACATATATATTGTAAGAGAGACAATGCAGACATACATTCTAGCGTGTCAGTCGTCACATATGTATATGTATATGTGTGTGTGTTTAATATCGTACCTAATGCGGAACCACACACGCAATCACAGACATATGCACTCATACATCCATACACTCACAGACACATACACGCTCATATACAAAATGTAACATCGTCATCATCGTGATATAAAATGTCTTGGATCTTTTTTAAAACGGGGGCCACATTTTTCATTAACGAAACACTTTGAAACTTGGAACACTGGTAGAATGTGTCATATAAAACATCTTTTTCTATTAGTCTTCTTAAAAAAAAAAAAAAAATCCATAAATTATTCCATGTTAAAGTTGTCGTATTTCTGTAATTTCAACCAATCACTGACGTCAATTCAGCCGATATACATTAAGTGCCGACTACATAAACAAACGATTCTGAAACAATTAACCCTAACCCTAACCCTAACTCTAACCCTAACCCGAACCCTAGGGTTAGGGTTAGAGTTAAAGCAAATTTAAAATGAAAAAAGCAAATAAAACGAAGAATGGTTTGTTTATGTAGTCGGCACTTAATGTATATCGGCTGAATGGACGTCAGTGATTGGTTGAAATTATCGAAATAGGACAATTTTTTACATGAAATAAATTCGAATACAAAAATATTTTTCTGTTCTATAACACAAAATAGATAAGTATACGAAGTTTGAAAGTCTTTCGGTACCAGAAACACTACGTAAAACATTAATGAAAAATGTGGCCCCCGTTTTAAAAAAGATCCAATGTCTTTTACTATCACATGTATCAAACGTGTAAACACACACACACACAAACACATACACACACATATAAAATGTCCTGTACCATAGTTGACAATAGAAAGATTATGTCTATGAAATGTTATATTGTTTAAATGGAAATGAAAAAAAAAATGCATATTGACAGTCATGGGATGTAATACTATAATATAAGAGAGACACACGGACATACATTCACGCATGTCAGATGTCACATATGTACATGTATGTGTATATGTGTGTGTGTTGAATAACGTTCCTAATGCAGAAACACACACACACACACACTCAGACACATACACACTCATACACTCACATATACATTCACAGACGCACACTCATATACAAAATGGGATGTTGTCGAACGCAGAAACACACACACACACACACACACACACACACTGACAGATATATACTCATCCATACACTCATACATACACTGATAGACACATACACACTCATATACAAAATGCGACGTTGTCGTCGTCGTGGTATAAAATGTCTTGTACTGTATTTGACTACAAAAACATTACCTCTATAAAATGTTATATTGTTTTAATCGAAATGAAAAAAAATCATGTTGAACTCGTGGGGTGTGTAGAATTTTATTTGATTTGGTGGAACCGTTTGAGAATGCACTGGGAACAGACAGAGAGACAAATAATTATATATATATAGATTAACCAAATAGAAGCACATGTACGAACTGCTAATTTAACGGTAAATGCCACAATACCTAAATTTCTTTATATATATATATTAAGCACATGTATTAAATGTTAATTTAAGGGTTAATATGTAACTGTAAATACCTTGCAAGCTTGCAAGTGCTACGGTAATTATTAACTGGTAATTGAACGGTAAACTTGTATTTTTTTATATATGTTGAACTTAGTGTTATCACATTAGAATTAAAAGTGAAAAAATAAAAGTGAAACAATATTCGCTTTTGACACGTAATACCGAACCAGTCTAAAATATTGCTCCGGGCCTGCATAAGGCAAGAAGTTAAAATTATTTTGGCCCATGACACTCCATGGACCCGAAGGAATCCTGTGTGAAATCTAAATGAAATCGATTGGGTACTTCTCCAGTTTTAAGTATTCACACATACATACAGACAGACACATACACGCACACTTAGTTTTATATATATAGATAGATTAAACACAATCTCTCACACAATGTATATTTTTAAACCATTTCTGAACCTCTTATCCTGTTTTACGGTATTTTTGTTACTCACAGGCACTTCTCTCTTTCTCTCTCTCTCTCTATTGAGGACTATAGCTTATTCAATTGATTTCCACCGTCTATTGACTAAGATTTATTTTATTAAATCCGGGGGGATAAATGTCATAGTTGACCCAATAATAAAAGTAAAATAACGTACAACTGCTAAGGTTATGTACCATGAGAAGTGCACTTCCGATATTTCAGGCAGGGTCCATCTTCTCATCAAATAGGCGTGATGCCTGATAAAAACGTTGAGTGGATCTATTTTAAAACGGGGGCCACATTTTTCATTCATGTTTTACGTAGTGTTTTTGGTACGGAAAGACTTTCAAACTTCGTATACTTATCTATTTTGTGTTATAGAACAGAAAAATATTTTTGTATTCGAATTTATTTCATGTAAAAAATTGTCTTATTTCGATAATTTCAACCAATCACTGACAGTATTCAGTTGTTTACATTTACTCCTTTGGCTGATTAAGCGATGTAAAGCGTATTTAATCTCCATACCTTCGTTTTATTTGCTTTTTTCATTTTAAATTTGCTTTAACCCTAACCCGAACCCTAGGGTTAGGGTTAGGGTTAATTGTTTCAGAATCGTTTGTTTATGTAGTCGGCATTTAATGTATATCGGCTGAATGGACGTCAGTGATTGGTTGAAATTACAGAAATACGACAACTTCAACATGGAATAAC
>NC_068986.1:91858906-91860933 GCF_001194135.2 Octopus bimaculoides | reverse complement strand
TTTTTAAAGAAGACTAAGAGAAAAAGATGTTTTATATGACACATTCTACCAGTGTTCCAAGTTTCAAAGTGTTTCGTTAATGAAAAATGTGGCCCCCGTTTTAAAAAAGATCCCGTTGAGTTTTAGCTGGAAGGGATTGAGTTGATCGATCATAGTGCTTAACTGGTTCGTACTTATTTCATGAACTTTTCAGAAATGAAGAGCCAAATCAGATGCTCTGCCTCCGGCAGAATTTAAACCTAGAACAGATAAGTAGTAAAACATCTAAAGGAATTCTGCCAACTAACATCACTATTCGTCTCCTGTAATTAAGCGAACATCTACGCCATACGCAGGACCGTCGAAATAGCATTATAGCCCCTCCACCACGACAAAATGATGCATTGGAAACCTTACATACATAACAACATTGGGCTGTTATGTATAAACTTGTGGGGCTCCGAAAAACTTCCCAGTGTGCTCATACCTGGCCATGGTTTTCCTTTTAGCAATGTCGGATTGTAAGTGTATAAAACACATGAGAGCATATTTCTACCGAGAAAAAATAATTGAATCTTTAATTTTAGAAATTCACAGGTGTGCGTGCAACCACACTAAACAATATCAATTAAAATGTTATAATGTATTAACCAGATAGTTATAATGCTTTGAATACTGAAACGCCGCAATTTCATTAAATTTAAATCATTGATTTAAATTTAATGAAAGATTGATCCTGCTTTGTTTTGGAAAACTCAAAGATGTTAGACGGGATTGATGATAAACATTTCTTGGTTGGTTTACAAAATTATTTACAAGAGTGGGCTGAAATGTTTATAAGTTGACTATGAAGGACTGATGCTAGAGCTGTGAAATATTGCATGCATTAATTTCGATTCGTCTTATTAATAACTGTATTGTTTCTTTGCAAGTAAAGTGACATTTGACTGTTCAAAGATGACTTCAAAAGTAACTAGCAGCGACTTCTCTTGAAAATGGACAAAATTTGGCAAGGTGGTGTTATCAAGTACCTACAGAAAAAAGGGTTTAGTCCCCAACGACATTCATGCTGATATGGTTGCTACATTAGGGGATGAATCTACAGCTTTATCAACAGTGCAAAAGAGGGCAACTGAGTTTAGGAGGGAAAGGAAGAGTCTTGAAGATGACCCAATGTCTGGACGTCTTGCAATTGACACCACCGAAGAAATCATTGATTGTGTTCACTACATAGTGATGGAATACAGACAATTGATTATAAACCAGATGGCCGATGCTGTTAGCATTTCTCATGAGGGAGTTGAGAATATGCTGCACAATGAACTTGGCATGATGAAGATTTCTGCTCGGTGGGTGCCACGTTTTCTGACACCAGGTCAAAAGCGCATCAAGCTGATCGTGCCATGGAAAATAATTTTACATTGCTTGAGGCAGATCCAGCAGGTTTCCTTGAATGCTTCCTAACCCGGGATAAGTGTTGGCTTCATTGCTTTGTGCCAAAGACAAAGAGACAATCCATGCAGTGGAAACACTCCTCTTTACTTGCTCCAAAGAAGGCCATGGTCGTTTCATTTGCAGAAAAGGTGATGACCTCAGCTTTTTGGAATGCAAAAGTTTATTGACTGACTTCAAAAGGACCACACCATCAATGGAGACTACAGTTATGCCTCGATATACGAGTTAATCTGTTCTCGGAGACCAAACGTAAAGCGGGTTCATGCAACCACTAAACATCTCTCTCAATCTCTCAAGTCTCTCCCCATCCACGATGACTCCTCCAGTCCCCTCCGGGAACCTTCCGGGCGGCAGTCCCACTCCTACTGCTGATTTACACTTCACAATCCTTCTCTCCACCTCTGTACCCCCGGTATACGCGACCAAACGCCACTTGTATTTCTTCTCCCCTCCCTCCCCCGGTCCACCCGCTTCGGCCCCGACCCGATCCGTCTGGGTGCGCAGAAACATCACAACCAAAATCATAAACGCCTCCTCCCTCCACCCGCTGCCTCCTCTCCCGCACCCTCCTCCACCACCAATTCCGTTGGAGC
>NC_068986.1:91856099-91858478 GCF_001194135.2 Octopus bimaculoides | reverse complement strand
GTACCCATTCCGGTGTCCTTATCGGCTCCGTGGATTGGCTTATGGCATCTTCTTCGTTTCCAAACCTTACTTCCAATGTGCCGTATTTCTTTCCACGTATGTAGAATGTGGTCAATCTCCTCACGTTTTCGAAGCACTCCTCCATTACCTCTATCGGGACGACCACTATCCCGCTTAAGGACGCGGACAACGTCCTGGAGGAGCCAGCCCTAGAGTGGCTCCCTCCCTTCACCCTCCTGTCTCAACCCCCACTTCTTGCACCTCCAAAGTACTGGCATTCACCCCTCGGATCGCCGTCCACCCCTTCCCTTCTCCACCTCTCCCATAGATAGGGTTAAACAAATGCAAACAAATCAGTGACGAAAACTCAACAGTCAAAACATCTCAACGATTCCCGGCTCACCCGCACGGGGAAACCCACAACAAAAACAATGTGCGCAACAACAACAGCGTGTAACGATTCGAACCCACGTCCAGACCATAAACATTCTCTTTAAAAAACTAACCTCCAGGTTTTTATAAGCTCGCTAAAATGTTTTAGAATATTCCATAAGATATTTAGGGGGCGAAAATTAAACTCTTCTTTTGTCTGTTAACACCTGTCCAAAACTGACGTTAAAGACGATTGGTTGGGAAAAAGTGTCATAACGGAATCTAACTCAGGTCGATATTATTGAATATGGTTATATTAGTCGAGAGTGGTAATTATCTCTGGTCAACATTACAAAATAAAACAATATCAAAGCATCCAGAGTTAGAATTGGAGAAAGGTTATTTGCTACAGATACATCGATTTTAAAGTAAGTAAATCTTACAAGTATAAATTTTGTCGTTATCCCCCATAAAAATATATAGAGCTAACAGAGATCAATTTACCATATTTATTGTCTCATTTACCGCCATCAAATAAAACAAATTCTGATGTTGTTTACTTCTCGTTAGCCCCGTGTGTCTGTTAAATATACGTGGTCAGAAACAGTCTCCACAATTATCATTAATCTTTTTATGGACTTAAAAATTCACTGAGCTGCAAACTCGCCTTCGAATGTCTACTTTTGCTTTCTTTGCTATGGACCCATATGCTTCATAAATGGCTCATATTTTAGAAGTATCTTCTTTCATATATATATCTTGAGTATAGACTGTTTGTTGGTTCCATAAAGATTTAAAATTACCAGTTTATCTAAACGAGTCTTTCAAATTTTCTTTTGTTTAGTCAAAAGTAGGGTTTCGAATCTTCAGTAACGCACACACACATTCCATTTGCGCCAATCTTTGAGTTTTCAACATCAGTTTCATTCTTGAGAGTGAAACAATTTTTTAATACAAATCTTTTATCAGGGGCCGTTATTTTTGTTTGACTTCCCTCACACTTGTTAGTTTACTTTCACTTTTGTCACGAACCGAGGTTCTTCCAAGTCACGTGTATTTTATTTTTTTTATATGAAATAACAGTGCGAATAATAATGTTGATATTAAATTTATCATATGTTATATTTGTTATTTGTACATTTGCCAATTTGTTGTCGATGTATTCCTTAACCCCCCCCCCCCCGTGTATTACAATTTGCTGTTGTTTTTCATTTGCTGCTGTTGTGTAAGAAATTTCTGCGAAGAAGCAATACTTCATAGAGTCCATCATTTTAGTGACTCGAAAATGACACTAGCTTCAAAAGAATATACATTATTTTACTTTCCTGTGAAATCTCATAAGATTGACCAAAAATAAAACATAAAAACCGGCCCTGGTAGAATAAAATCCAAGTTTTTCACGAAAGTAAAAGTGATGTTATAAACTCGAAGATCACGTCCATTAATTTCTATGAAAAAATAATTTCTCCCATTTTAAACCGAGCAAAGAACTCTTTCATGAAACTTTTATTATTACAAACCATTGCAGAAGAAGTTTTTATGCTTATTTATAATATTACTCTGAAATCTTTAATGAAAATAGGCAAATGAACCGTAAATGTTGTTAGCCTTGACAATTATTGCACTTAATTTGACATAACACTGACAACAAACGTAAAGGAAACTGACTATTCATTACCAATTTACAATAACCGAAGACAAATGTCTGCAAGCAGGTTGTAATGAAGGTGTGGTTATTCGTACGTCATTCGACTTACGATTAATGTCACAAAACTATATTACGGCTAACAATTTTTGTATTTTTATTTTGCCATATAAATTGTTTATTACATTGCAGCTTTGGAAATAACTGTTTTAGCTTAACCTGTTTATTAACGCCTCGACTTTTAGAGACGTCAGAGAGAGGTTTCAAATATGAATTCGGGCGAAATTTCACACGCAGGCGAGGGGTTCCTTACTCCTGCTTTACATAGTTACACAAACTGTTGGAAATAGCAGTCAAAATTT
>NC_068986.1:91849684-91855668 GCF_001194135.2 Octopus bimaculoides | reverse complement strand
GTTAACACGCCGGGCGAAATGCTCTCTTTAGGTTCTGAGTTCAAATTCCACCGAGGTTGACTTTGCCTTTCATCCTTTCGGGGTCGATAAATTAAGTACCAGTTGCGCACTGGAGTCGATCCAATCGACTGCCCCACTCCCCAAAATTTCGGGCCATGTGCCTAGAGTAGAAAAGATATTTTTTCAACAACAGGCAGAAGACCTGAAATTTTTGTGGGCCAGACTAGCCGATTGTTTTGACTCCAATATACAACTGGTACTTATTTTATTGACCCCGAAAGGATAAAAAGCAAAATCGACCTTTCGGAGTCGACAAAATAATCACCAACTGAACCCTGTGATCGATGTAATCGACTTGCTCCCTCTCACCAAATAGCAGACAGGATTATTATTTTCGAAAATTTCTTCAAATTTTTAAGTTTTCGATTATGGAGATAGATTTTGTCATCCAAACAGCTTTTCAATTTTAATTTTCCTCCAACCTATCATTTAAAATTTTATTTCGAAAAGCTTTTTGTGGGCAGATGATTCCATTTTTGAAAATACGAAGATTATGATTTTGAGGAAATGAAAAATATTTTTTTAATGCCAATTGCTTACATGCTTTGTCTTTTCCTGTGGCGCCCCTGTGCCAAATAAAGAAAACATAATTTTATTATTGAAAGTGGATAAAAGAATCGGTTGAGCCACTGATAAAATTATTTTCCCTGTTCAGTTACGCTCCTTTACCATTCTGAACTCAAATTGTTGTTAAAGGGGGGACGAGGAGGAGTCTATATAAATATTCCAGAGAATAATGTAAATATTTCATTACTTAAGTTTCTGATTTCAAAAGGTGTGACGTGTTTGTATACATGTCGTTTGTGTGCATGTACACAAGTTATATGAGTGCCTTATGTGTATATGCGTCCAGTGTGTGTACGTGTATGAGTTCACGACTACGTTCGTGTGTGTCGTGTTTGTGTACGTGTGATCTTCTTTGCAGACGTGTGCTCTACTCGCCATGGAGTACCGCTTCCGCATTAGTCTAAATAAATAGCGCAAAGAATTTTGTCAGTCTTTCTTCCAACATCTGGGATGGTGTTGGTGCTATAAAAACAGACATCGCAGAGCACATCGAAAGTAGGGCCACTCCACTGACTGGTAATGAAGTCACAAGCACACTCCACTCTCTAGTCTGCGGACATATTCTCGTCTTTCCCTAGCATTTCTATCATTACTACAATGACCTCTCCTTCTCAGAGCTAACAGCTCAGATACTACCTATGCTCAGGCACTCCTCCCTAACTCCTATCTCCCCCTCTCATCCATGTTGCATCCACTTTTTATCCCAGAATTCACACTAACCACTATTCCTGTTTTTATTTTTTTGCCCCCACCCCACCCACCGAACATTTGGCCCTCTGGAATTTCTTCATTGCACATATTTCCTTTAATTCTCAACAGTTTAAGGAGAACATTTATGGCAGTCATAGGCAATCTGAATTTTTTCAGTAGTGCAACCCACCTAATAAGGAATTGTTTCATGTGGCCAGCTTCTTGAAAGAATTTCTCCATGCCTGATTTATGGCATCATTCTCACCTGTACTGGAGGACTTGTGAGGGCTATAGTTACAAATCCTTTGACACTTCTTCACTTCCAGGGCCCCAAGGAAGTGAATGTTGTCAATTCTACATTTTATCCCTCTGGAGTTAATGAATTAAAGAACCAGGCAAGCCCAGGGGTTGATATAATAGGCTATAACCTTCACTGCTAAATCTATACCCATGAGCCTATGTTTGAAACTAATATTAATTTCTTTTTTTTTTTTTAAACTTTTTAAAATAAACTTGATATTTCTTTCCCTCATTGAAAGCTGCAAGCTGGCAGAATCCTTAGCATTCCAAGCAAAATGCTTGGTGGCATTTTGTCTGTCTTTATGTTCTGAGTTCAAATTCCACTGAGGTCAACTTTGCCTGCCTTCCTTTCAGGATCAATAAAATAAGTGCCAGTTGAGCATTGGCGGCATCGATGTAATTGACTTACTCCTTTCCTCAGAATTACTGGCCTTGCGCCAAAATTTGAAATTAATATTTATTTGATGTTCTAAGTCTAAATCCTGCTAAGTTCAACTTTGATTTCACCCTTCCAGATTTGATAAACCAGTCAAGTACTCAGAATACATATATATATTATTAACTACAGCTCAGTTTGTGACTTTGCACTTACTTTAAAAGTTTGTCTGAATTGACCGAGCTTCAGACCTAATATCCTGTAGTATTCAGTTACCTCCATTTAAATCCCAGAGTTAGTAAAACCAGTATCAATATCAGGGTTTGCACTACTCCCCCACTTTCACCTGTGCCTGTGTCAGATATCAATAACTGCAGTTGCTGTTTCAAGGCTTTCTCATGGGGATAATATATACCCTTGGTATATATTATTACAACAGGCCAGGAAGTAGAAGAGTTAAGGGGATCCCCTTCCCTCTATTCTATCAAGTATAGATGATTGTAGAACTGATGACAGTTTGTTTGAAATGTCTTCCCTATATTCATTATCCCCTTCATCTCCTTCTACTTCCCCCCCCCCCGATCATCACTCATCCTCCCACTCACTATCTCTCCACCATTTCTGTTCTCCACATGCATCCTCTTCACTGCTTATTTTGCCTTCTTACTTCTGCCTATTCTATTTCTTACTAATCTCTTTCTCTCTCATATTCCTTATCTCTTGCCCTCCTTTTGTATCTGCCCACTTCTCCCTCCCCCATCCACTATCTATCAACCTTCTCGCATTCTCCCCCACCCCTATCTCTCTCTCTTTGCATACTTCTGCTCTCATTCCCCTCTTACAGCTTCTCATCAGTTTCTACTCATGCTTTATCCTTCCAATTCCTGCTAACTCTCTCTATTCCCTTACTTTTAACAATGTGTATATATACAGTGTTCTCTATGGCTATTATGACCTCTAGCTTTGTTGCAATGTCCTGCTTCTGATAATAATCCAAAGATGCTTAGTACTTGATTGACATCACAGAATCATTAATCATTTAACCAACAAGGGATCCTTATTGTGGTTGCTTGGTCTGGTAGAAGTAGCATTCAAATTTCCTTTCCTATCACACACTATCATCATGAAAAAAAACTCAGGAGATATCTACTTAGTACATGTAGTTCTAGATACAATATATATCATGTCTCAGTAAATGATGTGATGGGCATAGTGGGATCACCTTTGATTACAAGTTTGCTTGATCAGAGATGGCTTGAGGGCCCAAGCAATTATAATACTGAATCAAATACCATGGTTACCTTTTATTTTGTATTTGGAATAAATAATATTAGCAAGCTGAATCAACCTTCAGGGCTTCTGAAGTACCCTATATGAACTTTAAACTCAGTCTGAACAGCCACTTTACTTACAGATATATACTCTAACATTAGCAGATAACCATGAAATCTAGCTCAAATTTTCTCTTTCATTTCTTTCTTTAAGCTCTACAATATTGAAGCTTTACAGTAGAGAAGTTGATTTTGTGAATCAGCAATTTATTCTTTTTTGTTAAATGAAGATTATATCAGGCCAGTAGTCTGATAGCTTACAGCAGGGAAAAAGATGAAATGTTACTTTCATAATGTAACAAGAATACAACCAAATGTTCTTTTCTCTTAGAGTTGTACGTATACAAAAAGAAAAGAAAATTAGGTCTATTATAATTTTGTGAATGTTTCTATGGATGTTAAACTGTGTTAATGAGTTCTAAGCTGGTTGATCAAGGCAGTGATAGAAAGGATGAGAGAGAATGCATATAAACTGGTAAAGTAACACAGTTTGATAAAACCAACTGTTAGCTAAGGTAGTCAGTGTCTCTAATTCTCAAAAATGAGCTTCCTTTTATAACTTATGTAGGGTGTGTAGTTTCCTAAGAACTTGCTAAGCTGAGCTGATTGGCCAGTTTTAGCCAATGAAAAGAGTTGAGCTGACTTTATATCCATTCTACTTTTGGCATGAGTTTATACCTGGAATTAATATAGCCAATAAGGTTTTTATCAATTTTTTTTATAGCTGCAATTGACATTTCATCATCAGACCATCATTACCACTTAATGTCCGTTGTCCATGCTGGCTAAAGTATATGTAGAATTGTCTGGAGCAAATGAGAGAAAGAGGAACTATGGAATGTTAATGACAAAATCACTACAACATGTATGCATGAACGTATACAAATAGGTATATATTTACTTATATATGCTGGTGAGGTCTAATAAGGAAGAAACAAGTCCATAGCTAAGACCTTCCTTTGAAACAAAGTTCAGATTTTTCCTTAAGTATGGCAAGTAAATTTTCTGCAAATTCTTACTTTCTTTTACTAATTAGAAGACGAATTTTAATTCACTGTATTTATGTATGTTATGCATAAATTATTAGTGTGCTAGTGTTGTTTTTCATAGCTACAGAATGTCTGTAAACTTTTTAACCAGTACAAACCATGAAGTGTTGACTAAATGTATACATGTATTCTGAGATACTAAAGTACAGCACATGCATATACATGCATGCTCTTACATATACAGTTAAATGTTTTTAAATGTGTGTATATAAAAAAATATTGACTGAAGGATTCAATATTTGTATTGAGTCTAATGATACTGCACACTAATATACACAGATATATGTATATTGCTATGTTGTGTTACAAATATATATAACCATATGTGTAAGTATGTGCATGTATAATTTACATGGATACATATGTGGGTATATCATGAACTCTCCTGTTATCTGATGATGTATGAGGGTTCTGCAATCTCTTGCTGAACAACCACACAGATGATTTGTTTAGCGATCAAAAGTTTGTGTTCACATAAGCTCACTTCCTCCATCAAATCAACATTACTTGTACAGGTGCACGACGTGCCACATGTCAGATGACGAAATGATCACAGAGCAATGTGAAATGAAGTGTTTTCCTCAAGAACATAGTGCAATACCTGGTATGGGAATCGAAACTACGATCTCAGGATCGTTGGTGTGATACCCTAACCACTAAGCCATGTTTACATATGGATACATATACATACATTGCAGGCACGATATGAATATATATATACATACATTGCAGACATAAACTCCAGCAACAAAAGGAAAAACAAAACCTCATTTTGGAATATACATTTTTTGTTTTTGTTTTTTAAGCTTTTATTAAGGATAACATTTAACAATAACAGGGAACACTTTCCCCTTAACCTGTATGCACATACACATGTACATACACATGCATACACTTAAACAAATCTTTGTTAATCCACAAATCTATTGCAAAGAGAAAATCTGACTGGCTTTTGTCTACTGTTTGCTAAACTTTGAATAAGAAGCATTAGAAATTATTTGTCGATTAGCTAATAAATCTAAACGGATTATGTTAATCTGGTTGGATTACTATGTAATTGTTAGATGGTTAACAATTTTTATACCTCCTACTCTACTAGATTATGATGCCATTTGAGTGCTCAATATGTGTAGGTGTGTGCATGCATGCATACGTTGTGTGTGTACGATTTTATACATATCGTCAAATCATAAACCTGAAAAAGGAGCACACTCTAAGTTATAGAGCAGTAGAGTATATAAATAAAGGTATGGCCGTTCTATGGCGCTATTCTGGGTTTCACATAAAGCACTTAGCTTTACAGTGTTTCTTTAGACACTAAACTTGGTCTGAAGAAACACTGTAGAGCTAAACACTTTATGGACATGAAACTCAGGGTAACCCCTTAGACTGGCCATATCTACCTCTCTGTGCACACATACATGCACCTAAAAAGAAATAAAGTTCATGACAACCTGGCCAACCCATGCCAGCATACAAAGTTAAAAGTGTGATGATAACTTTTACATGCATACAGATACACACAATTATATATCATGCTAGCATGGAAAGCAAACGTTAAACGATGATGATGATGGTGTATATATATATATATATATATATATATACACA
>NC_068986.1:91846827-91849305 GCF_001194135.2 Octopus bimaculoides | reverse complement strand
CACACACACACACACACACACACACGTGTCTGTCTGTCTGTGTACTTATGTCTATCTAATGAAGTGAAAAGGTTTAGATGAAAATAGTTTACCATCTTTTCTGCTTTCTTGTCATTTTACATGTTTTTCTTATATTCTGTTAACGGATGTTATTTATATATTTTAACAAGTTTTGGTTTTACTTCATTTTGTTTAGTTTTTAATCTCATTACCATGGCAACATGTTTAATGATGAGTTATGAGGTTATTTTTAAAATTATTTCATGTTGCTATGGTGGGTGTTATTTAACCCTGAGTCAGTTACGATCTAGCAGACCTATTGATCAAAGGCTTTTCTGACAAGTCCATCCTATTTTTATTTTTGTAGTATAATCAACCTCAGACTACATGACCCCATGAAGGAGTTGTTTGCTGTCAACTTACTGTGACAGTCCCCTAAAGGGAATAATACTACTGTTGGTTAGACCTAGGAAACTTCACTGCTTCCTGTTGGCCTTGACACATTTCCTGTGTCCTTATGTTTACAAGGGGGGAGACAAGCACCTCCACCCTGGTGCAGCTTCCTAGGTCTAACTATTATTCCCTTCAGGGGACTGTCACATTAAGTTGACAGCATACAACTACTTCATCGTATCACTACTGCATAAATCTCTCAGATTTAGAAATGTATTTTTTCTATACATGACCACATGTTTCTACATTTAACACTGTAGGATGGGATTTGAGGGATATTTAGCTACTAGTTCTATCAAGCCGAGTGTTACTTTGTTGGCTGAGTTGTAGAATTTTTCAGTGTGGTTGATGTTGTAGTGATTGTTGTGGTGGTTCTAGTAATTTCAGTTTGCAGTATTAAGTTGTGATGTCTGTTGTAGAAGTTTGTAGAAGATTGTAGGAGTAGTGTTGGCAGTGGTAGAATTTTGTAGTTGTAGTATTAGTAGGTCGTGGTGGTTGTTGTAATATTTTGTGGTATTGGGGATAGTGATGGTAGTAGTAGAGGTAGTTTATGGTGGTTATTGTAACCTAGTGTTTTGTGGTTATCATTATGTTGATAATGATGGTAGTGGTGATGGCACTGCTGATGCTGTTCAGTGCAGAATAGTGGTGTTTGTAATAATAACCATCGTTTTCTGTGGTGGTGATTGCAGTATTAGTGTTTAGTGGTTGGTATCACTACAATAATGATAGTAGTGATGATGATGCTAATGATATTCTTGATACTGTGGAGTGGTGGTGGTGGTATGGTGTTATCTGTATATGGTATGTTCTATTTGTTATCTTACCGAAACAATGAATGTCTGCTAGCAGCAAGTCCAGTTATAGCATCATTAATCATCTGCTCTTCTTCTTGTAGTTTCCAACACCTACACAAACTACCCCAAGTCTTATTGTTACTGTCTTCTTGACATTGAAAGCAAACATTTGTCATGCTGCTGTTGTTTAGCTCCAGGTCAGCTCTGGTCAAGCAAACCTATAATTCAAAATCGTTCCAGCTATGACCATCCTGTCTTTCTTAATTATTTTTCTTCAAATGTTGTATCCAGGAGCATAATAACCAGTGTCCTATTTTTTTTTTTGGGGGGGGGGGGGAAATGGTTAAAATGTGTTTCGATGTGAGATTTAGCTGCTAGTTCTAGCATATGATCATGTGTTGAGAGATGACAGAATTATCAGGTAGGGTACCAGACAAAGTGCTTTGTGATATTTACTTATGTTCCTTTACATTCTGATTTCAAATCCTACTGGAGTTATCTTAGTCTTCCATTCTTCTGAGGTCAATAAAAAAAAAAGTGCATGACTGAAAAAAGTACCTTCCAGTAGTTATAATCCTCTATGTTCTGAGTTCAAATTCAGCCAAGTTTTTTTTGATGTATCATATTCAAATAATACAGCACCCACAATCAACAAGACTGTGCAGCTTTGGGCTTAGTTAGAAATCAGTGATGATAATTGCTATTAGAAAGATGTATGGTAGAATCATTACAGCACTGGACTAAATGCTTTGCAGTATTTAGTTGTACCCCTGTGTGTTGCGAGTTCAAATCCCATCGGGGTCAATTCTGACATTTGTCCTTACAGGATTAATACACTTAGTATCAATCAAGTATTTGTACCCAAAGTTAGCTACCAGTCCTTTCATCTAACATTCTTGTAGCAAATAATCACCATTGATGTCATCATCATCATCATCATCATCATCATTGCTCTCCCAACCACCACCAAAGGCTTAGTTATCACTTGCGAGTAAATGTAAAATGGTAGCTTGTAATGTACTTTTGTGTGGTAAGTAGCTTGCTTACCAACCACATGGTCCCGGGTGCATTCCCACTGCGTGGCACCTTGGGCAAGTGTCTTCTACTATAGCCTCAGGCCGACCAAAGCCTTGTGAGTGAATTTGGTACACGCAAACTGAAAGAAGCCCATCGTATATATATATATATATATATATATATATGTATATATATATATATATATATATAT
>NC_068986.1:91844663-91845625 GCF_001194135.2 Octopus bimaculoides | reverse complement strand
ATATATATATATATATATATAAATAATAATAATAATAATAATAATAATATGGATAAAAATCCAAATTTACAGGTAAAAACTCATTCACTTTATCAATGTGGATTTTCATGGATGAGTTCATGAACTTTGATTCTTTTCTCTAAATTATATATATATATATATATATATATAATGGTGATCTCACTGTTGCTGGTGACACATAAAAAGCACTGACTACACTGTATAGTGATTGGTATTTGGAAGGGTATCCAGCTGTAGAAACCGTGTTAAAGCATAGTGAAGAGTTTGGCACAGTCTTCGAGCTTGCCAGTTCCTATCAGATCATTCCACCCATACCAGCATGGATGATGGACATATGATGATGATAATTTAGAAATACATATTATTTGTTGACATGCATATATTCACACACACATGTGCGCGTGTGTGTGTGTGTGTGTGAATATATATTCAATGCAAACATAACATTCTCAAGTACTAATAGACAAATATATACATGCATACACACTGTAAATGTGATATCTGTAATATTCATTGGGAATGAAATGTCATTTATTTTCTGGCCCCACCCCTTCCACACATGTTAATTAGTGAAGAAGCTATAAAGGAAATGTGGCACAGATTTCTAAACACTATGAGAAACAAAAGTCTGTAATGTTAATGTTCTTAGCTCTTCTTGAAGTCTTAAAATAAATATTAAAGAAGTGACTAGTAATAACTGGTGAGCAATGAATGAGTTGGAGAGGGTCTGTTTGTTTGCCTGCCTGCCTCATTTTTCAAATGATAAGGAAAAAGTACTCACTCTGTGAAATAGGGCTTGTTTTCTAGATGGAATTGGGTAATTACAAGAGGAAACCTTACCTTGAAGTAAGATGAAAATTTCAGAAAAGAAATATAAACACACACCCTGAATTAGAGAGTAGTGAATTAAAGCAATATGTGGTGTGTGTGTGTGTGTGTGT
>NC_068986.1:91835022-91844369 GCF_001194135.2 Octopus bimaculoides | reverse complement strand
TATATATATATATATATATATAGAGAGAGAGAGAGAGAGGGAGAGGGAGACCTTGTGTCTTTTTTCATTTAGTCAGGAGTGAAGTGTATAGGAGCAATATCTGGAGTGTGTGTGTGTGTATATATATACACACACACACACACACACACGATTACATGTATGCATGGATGTTATGTCTCAGTAATTATGAGTCAAAGTAACCAAGTACTTATCAGTCTTCTTGAGCTCTCTTAGAGATAAATAATTAGTTGTTTATTTGTTTGGTTTTTTTTTTTTAGTAGGAGACTGGAGGAGATTTATATATTTATTTCCAATATTTTATATCTATTATATCTACGCTTAAAATTGGTTGGTTGAAATCTGTAGATACCAAGGTTGCCATTGTTTCCAGTCAAATGTCTACAATAATCCTATTGGTCAGCTGTGGTGGGTGGTGCAAGGCAGTAAATAAACTTCTAGAAGTTCTAAAAGTATCAGCTAAATCTTTCTCAAACCACACTTTGTCTTTTTTAAGGAACAAGACATTTTGGGCAATATATTTCTAGATACTTGATGGATGGGATTGTCTTTTATCATAGATTTTCCTGGGCCAGTGTACCACCTCTCACTACCATCATCATCATTTTCATCACTGTTGTCTTCATCATTGCCCTCATTGATATCCTCAACATGATCTATTTAATTGTTGCAAATTAGTAATAAAACCTTATGTTTGTGGTTCTAAAACAGTGGGATACATGACCCTAGGAGTTCATAAGAGGAATTAATGGGGTTGTGCAATATTTGTAGAAACACTGCAATTTTGAATTAATTGCCGCCAGCTACTTCTCAATGGTGCATCATCAGATTTAGTAAATAGTATTTAATACAAAACTTTGTAAGATATTTTGTTTGGAAGTCAAGACTGCCAAAGATAATAATTAATAACATTATGTATATGTAATTATGCTCATTATTTTATGTAAAATGATACCCAGTATTATTAATGATAAACACTGTTGTCTGGTTTATGGTATCCAACCATTTCACAATATACTCTTCACAAGTGGTATACCAAAACTGCTGGATATAATGAATGAGTACATTGGGAGAAAAAATTTGAGACTCCAGCTCCATACAGTTACTGGACTTGCTAAAATTGCAGCCAATTCCTCATCAAATTGCTGCCATCTTAAAATGAGGCTGAATAAAGTAATTCTTGATACACTGTTTGAAAAATAAGATCTGATGATTATGGCTAGAATGCTTTTGTTCTTCCGGATCAGGGCTTATTTGGGGTTAATCCAATTTTTACTGTGATCATCACCTCATTCTGCCATCTTCATCTCACTACTGTAAGCTAACCAGCCGATGGCCATTAATAATACTGATACTTCTAGGTGGTTGCTCAACTGGCTTGAAATGGCAGCTAAATCTCCTAATGTTTATGAAGTAAAATCCTTGATGTTGTATTGTGAGGAACCAGCTTGCTATGGATAGAAGCCTATCTTAACAAACATGGTTGTGGGGTTGAGAAACTTGCCTTCCAGCCACATGGTTCCATGTTCAGTCCCTCTGTGTGATACCATGAGTGTCTTTTACTACAGCTCCAGGCCAATCAAAGCCTTGTAAGTAGATTTGGTAGAAAGAAACTGAAAGCAGCCCAGTGTGTGTGTGTGTGTGTGTTCCTTATTGCCACTTGACAACTGCTGTTGGTTTGTTTACCCCCTTGTGACTTATTGGTTTCAAAAGAGGCTGACAGAAAAAGTACCAGACTCGAAATGAAACAAGTACTGGGGTCATGATGGTACCATCTTGACCAAAACAAGTAAAAAATAAAAGATTGTCTTAAGTATATTGTCCTAGATAATGTCCTAGATACACTAGTTCTGAATAAAAGATAGGATAGTCATTACTGAAGCACATCTGATCAAAAGAAGGCTAAGCAACAACTGAGCCAAGTAGGGAAAATATGCTGCCTGATGTTCTTTAGTATAAGTGGCATTGTTGAAATTACATATTTTTTCATTGTCATGGTTTCAATCCAAGGTAGCCCATGTGCTCATCTCTTAAGCAAAACTTATTCTTTCTTCCTGTAAAAAGTATTAATTGCATGTTATGGGTTTTTGGCAGGTAGAAAGGTATTTATCTGAGAGGAAGGAGTGCTTTCTCATAAAATTTAGAAATATATCAAATATACCTTGATAAATTCTTATCTTTAAAATATGAAAGAACCATACATTTGAAGTCTTAAATTATGTTACAAATATAAATTGACACTCATGGCTATAAAAACATTGGTTTCAAATTTTGGCACAAGGCCAGCAATTTCAGGGGAGGCAGACAAGTTGATTACATCGACCCCACTGCTGAGCTGGTACTTATTTTATTGATCTCAAAAGGGATGAGAGGCATGCCTTGTATAACAGGAGTTCTTACAAGGTAGCTTCTACATTTTTACTTGACATATTGCAACAAACTTCTCACTTTCTTTAAAATGGGGGATATCTTCTGTTTGAAAGCCTAATTCCTTGGATAAAATGCTGCAATATTAAGCTTGCTCCATGATCAGAAACAATGCTCAAATGATTTGTTTAAAAAGAGCAATCAACAAGATGGCTTCCAACATAGCGAATCTGTTTAGTCCAGTAAAACTAAATCTCTCTCAACAAACTTGCCTACACTGCACTATACTCTATCTAAAATTTTGGGACTGCCTGCTTGGTTAGAAACTGTTGATCACTTTTTTTTATTTTATCAGCTATCTTTGCCATAGCTCTGGTCATAAATGCTGGCAAGCGTTACTTACAAACAATAATAAATAGCTAATGTCTTTGTACCTCTACCTTCATTTACCCTAACATTTCAGGTGTTTGATATATCAGAACAAACATTTAAGTAATTTATCTTGGAAACTAATAAAGCTAGGAATTCAAATATTTTCTTTTTATCAATGATTAAATAAAAAGACAAGCTATATTTATCTTTTCAATTGCAGCATGTATTTTTTAAATCATGGCTGAAGTATGTGGCTAATCTCTATTCAGTATGTCATATGTTAGGTAAGCTATAAGTTATACAAAAAAGGAAATTAAATTATATGAAAAAAAATGTATAACCATTCTACACTCATACTCATCGGTTCACAAATACACTATCTTTCAGATACTGGTACCTATAATAATTAGTACAAAATACTACAAAGAAAATAATTTTGGTTTTTATTTGATAACCTTTGATAAACTTTTGTGTTAAATAATCTGTACTGGGATGAGAGAAGGTGTACATTGAATGCAATCCAATTAGTGTTACTTCTCCCTGGAAGGATGGGAAAGGCAAACTTAACTTCAACTAAATTTGAATAACAACAAACAAGGCACTGATGTAGATATTGGTGAAGCATCCTATGTACTGACATAGATATTGTTGCTTTTAATGCCTTGGGTTATCTCTTATTACCCTGTGGCTGACAATATTAGCTAATGAATAAACAAGATGCCATGATGTGGTGAGTCTTATTGTGTAATTTAGCCTGTGATAGACATATTTTGTTGTTTACCTTAGAACCTACACTGTTCCAAAGTAAAAGGTCAGGTATGGTCTGCCTTTGCCTTAGATTAGGAATCTGTTTAATGTTTGCAGTTCTATCTGCTGTCATTCTGGCAGTTTGTTTACAATAACAACAGAATAGCATGTAGAAGACAACAGTAAGCATACAGCTCTCTCTCTTTCTCTTTCTCTCTCTCTCTCTCTCTCTCTCTCTCTCTCTCTCTCTCTCTCTCTCTCTCTCTCTCTCTCTCTCTCTATTTATTTCTCTCTCTCTCTGTATGTGTGTGTGTGTGGGTGTGTATATATATATATATATATATAACACATCTGATTGATAAAGTGGCTTGAATGTTTTTCATATTGTTAGATATGGCAGTACTGTGTGTGTATTGGGAAGTGATATTGAAGTGCACATGCTGAGTGAATAAAATATTGTACATTAGCCAATAGATTTTGGTGTCTGTTGTATATTTAGGGGGCACCCCTTCTTCATGGCTCTTCTGTTGTTCACTTTCTGTTTTGTGTTATATTCTGTGTACTGTATATGCACTTTTGGCTTTCATTGCTGTCTTACTTTACCTGACTTATTGCTGCTTTCTATTCCTCCTTTTATCCCAACACTGTATACAATAATCTCATTATTGTTAAAGCAGCAACACAGTGAGTTGGCAGAATTGCTAGTACACTCGACAAAATGCTTAGTGGCTTCTTGTCCATCTTTATGTTCTGAATTCAAATTCTGCCAAGGTTGACCTTGCCTGTCATCCGTTCAGGGTCAATAAAATAAGTACCAGTTGAGTACTGGGGGTCAATGTAATCAACCTACCCTCTCCTCTGAAATGTGCCGAAATTTCAAACCATTATTAAAGCAAGATGTTTACTATTTCTTCTGGCTTCTTACATTCCGGGTTCAAGTCCTGCCAAGGTCAATTTTTCCTTTTATTCATTTGGAATTGATAAAACAAAGTACCAGCCAAGCACTGGGGTTAATGTTATTCACCAACTCCTTCCTTACTTAAATTGCTTGCTTTATGCCAAAATTATAGAAGTAGCAAGCTTGAAGAATCATATATGTATGTATAAACAATTATTTTTCTAAAGGCAGTGAACTGGCAGAATATATATGTATATAGATAGATAGCTATACATAATATATAAGATACTGTATATACTTAATCTTATCTTTTTATTTTGTTTATTCCCCCTAGACACTCTCTCCATGTTCAGTATCTCGTTTGTTAGTATGCCTTCTTCCTGTTAATTTATTACCTTGTGGAGGACATGTTTCCTCCAATGTAATTCTTCTAATCTATTGTACCCAAGACACTGCATGTAATGTAAGAAATGTCTTTATTGATAATGACATAATGTTGGGTAAACAGCATGTCAGGATGTACTAAAGTTTATTGTGAGGAAAACGGGAACATTGTATTATAAAATAAATATCCTCTGTTTGAAAGGCTGTGTAGATAATTTATAAACAGAATATGCTAGAACATTACTTACATGTGTATGTGTTGAAGTGCTGAGATAGCATTTTTGTGAATAAGTTTGTGAATCTTTATTTGCATGGCTATAATAAGCATACATATAGTCATGGTTAAACCTCAAGGCTCTCAGGAGAATGGACAGACTAACTTGAGTAGTTTCACATTTCATTACTTGCTCATAGAGGTGTTCATTACTTTTGAATTATAGGTGCATAGGAATGTGGTAGTGGTTTTCACTTTTAGGTAGGTAGGTCTTTTATTAACAGGTGCTTGCGTAGTATACTTAAAATCAGATGGCCTGAACACAAGCAATATGGAGCTATGGCAAAGAATGAATCCAGTTTCGATTAGGGAGCAAATATTTAAGAAAAAGTGGAAGTGGATTGGTAGCACAATTAGAAAAGACACACCAAATGTAGCAAAAAGTGCTTTACAGTGGAATCCGGATGGATATAGAAAGAGGGGTAGGCCTAAGAACTCGTGGCGTAGATGGACATTCATGGCAGATTATAAGTACAGAAGCGAAAAATTATGTGACATGGAATTCAATTATAAGTGGCCTATACTCCGCGTTGGGGGGTTAAAGGCAAGAAAGAAGAAGTAGATAGATGACACATAATTTACAGCCACTTATGAAAAATGCAATGTTCTTAACTCTGTTCTGGAAAGGGAGCCCAGTAGTTTCGTCATGAGATCAAATCTCAGAATATAGTGAGAGAAGTAACTAAATGCTTCAAGAAAATGAGTTCAACATTTTATCATTCCTGCCACACCAATACTGTCAGTTCAAGCCAGATATTAATCATGATAACCTCATTCAGTCATATTAAGATGGTCAGAAAGGGCAGTGGGCAAAACTTCTGAGATTTATGCAGAAAGAGTGTAATAGATTGCAATAAATGAGTAGACATAAACCTTGTAGTGTTGATGGAATTGTGATAGTTTGAATGTAAATACTGGATTGAAGATGTAAATATTGTGCTGATGTAAATAGTGTACTATGAATGTAGATATTGTGGAGTTGATGTAAATAAGTTTCAAATTTCAGTACAAAGCCAGCAAGTTTAGGGGATGGGTGGAAGTTGACTGCATTCACTCCAATGCTTAACTGGTACTTATATTATTGATCCCTAAGAGGATAAAAAATTAACTTGACTTCAGTGGGATTAGAACTCTGAACATAAAGTGCTGGAAGTGTAAATAATATAAATTTAACGTTGTTGTGTGGGTGTATAAAGTGCATATGCAGACGTTGTAGTGTAGATGTATATATTGTATATGTAGAGGTATATAGTGTTGATGTAAGTTTTACAAAGACATTCTGACAAGGAGTTTAACAACCACATTAACGATTCAGTTCAGTCTTTAAATTCTTCCATTAGTTTTCAGTGCCCCAAGCCATGTACTGTTTGACCTGGAACATAGTAAACAATATGTTGCTAATAGCAACCAGATGGGAAACTTACTTTACACCGTTTTTTGTTTTCATTCATAAATTAGAATGTCAACAACTGAGGGGTTCCACATGAGCAGCCATGACAAACAAGACATGGCATTTAGCCCTAGGTCAGCACTAATTTGACAGACTTATGATCAAGTATTCTAGCCATGACCATCTCAAAGGTTTTTTTTCTCTTTTTCATACATTGTACTATATTACATTGTTTTTTTTCCCCTTTATTAACAGTTGGTAGGCTGTGATTTGAGAGGTTTGACAATTATTTCTAGCAAACCAGGTGACCTCTCAAAGCTCACTTGTTGACTTATGTTTCTTGTGTCGAGTGAAAAAGGTATTTGATGTTTATTATATTGAATGTTGTGTGTGCAGTAGTAGTGCATGTGGTGAGGTGGTAGTGTATGTTTGTGTGTAGTGGTGTGTGTATAATAATAGTATGTATTTGTAGTAATATACTCCATACCACCCCATGTGTTTGTATGTATGTACCCATGGTGGTGGTAGTGTGTGTGTGTGTGTGTAGCATTGAGGAAAGTATGTATGTGTGTTTGTATCTACAAACATTGCTGAAATATTGAAAATTGCTCTGGACATGTTTAGAACTGCACATTGTTTAGGTGTAAAAATAAGTGCATTTTTATGTTTGCACTACTCTGACTGTTATTTCACAAATGGCTGATGTGTTTGGACTTTTAACTCCATTGTTTTAACTGGACTCTCTGATTCTCTTTCTCACTTTTTCTCCTATTTCTCATCCTCCATCTTTCTAATTTACCCTCTGTATAACAACTTGTCTCTCTTATAATCTTCATCTCCACTTTCTTTCTCCTAACATTTTATTTAATAATTTTCCCCCTCAATTTATTTTTATCCTGACCTCTTTTGGCGTTTGTCTTTATATCTATCCATCTG
This sequence comes from Octopus bimaculoides, assembly GCF_001194135.2. NCBI lineage: Eukaryota > Metazoa > Mollusca > Cephalopoda > Octopoda > Octopodidae > Octopus > Octopus bimaculoides. The sequence continues at coordinate 91,836,983 of NC_068986.1, read as the reverse complement.
TCTGCCCATCCATCCATCCATCTTTATCCACCCATTTCTCTCTCTCTCTCTCTCTTTCTCTCTCTCTTTCTCTCTCTCTCTCTTTCTCTCTCTCTTTCTCTCTCTCTTTCTCTCTCTCTTTCTCTCTCTCTCTCTCTCTCTGTCTCTCTCTCTGTCTCTGTCTCTGTCTATCTCTGTCTCTCTCCCTCTCTCTCACACACATGATTGTTGAGCATTGGTAGCCAAATTCTTTTAATACTGAGTACGTTATTGATATTTGCCAGGATTTTTTAAATCCCTTTTTTTTTCTTCCAATATTTATATATTTATATATACTTCGTTTTGGGATTTGGTTTGCAAAATCCTTTATGTGAGTTCGTGTGTTGAAGTATATTTTGTTGTGTCTGGGGAGAGTTATTCTCTTTTAGTGCCTTATTTAACCTTCACTGGTAAAGTTTTCACTCATTTACTTATTTATTTTTCTAGAATTTTCATTGCATCTTGCAACCTTTGCAATAGTTGTTGCAACTGTTTCAAACTTTTCAATAGTCGTTGACTATTAGTCAACGAATATTGAAAAGGTTGCAAGATGCAATGAAAATTTTAGAAAAATAAATGAGTGGAAACTTTACTGGTGAGTAAAGCACTAAAAGAGATTGACTTTCCCCAGACACAACGAATATATATATTGCACTGAAAGTAATGCAAAAGTGGGCATAACATTTTTATTAACTGACACGCCATTCAAATTGCACATGTTGGTAATTATCTTCCACTATAATGAACATAGTTTTCATCATGAGCAATTGCATTTGCACCATCTTTGAACCCAACTCTTACATCCCTTAGGAAAAACATAAAGGTGTGTACTGTTGTCTACTTTTACACAGCCACCTCCACCTCATTTTTGTCATCAAGTCATTATTCTCCAAGACTGTCCATTTGCTCAAACAGGTAAAAAGAACCGGCTGTTGCAAGCAAAAATAAATACTGAAAATAACGCATTTGGCCAAATTTGGACCTACGACAATTTTACATAATAGCAACGACATATATCCATATACGACAGGCTTCTTTCAGTTGCCATCTACCAAATCACAACGCTTTGGTTGACCTGAGGTTATAGTAGAAGACACTTACCCAAGATGCTTACAGTGGGACTGAACCCAGAACTATGTGAATGGGAAGCAAGCTTCTTACCACACAGCCATGCCTACACTTTTAATGATAGATAACTTACAAAATAAATTCTCAGTTTATTGAAATTATCTTTGCTTGGTACCAATTCTAAAGGAAAGGGAGAAAATCTCAATTCTCCAAAACTGACATGTCATTTCTCTCTTGCCATCATTGTTTCCTCTTCCTTGTACTTACTCTTTTGTTTTCTTGCTGTCAACTTCACTCTGCCTCACCTAACACAACTGTCTTTCATCCTCCCCATTCTTTCTGAAACTGTTTCTTTACTAGCTCTCCTTTCTGGTCCCTTCCTCTTCTTACTACACTTTAGTTAGGCTGTGTGGTTAAGAAACCCATGTAGTTTTGGGTTCAGTCCCACTGCATGGCACCTTGGGCAAATGTCTTCTACTATAGCCCTGGGCCAAACAGTACATTGTGAATGAACCTGGTATAAGGAAACTGTATGGAAGCTTACCACATGTGTGCCTGTCATGACTGATGCCAGTGTTGCATGGCTGGCACCTAAAAAGTATCCTTTGAATTTTGGATCGCACGGAGGCAGTGACAAGTGACAGAGACCTTTGGCAATATCCCATGCTTGAGAAGATCTGTCAAGCCAAGTGAGATCATAGTCATGGCCGATGCCAGTGTTTCGCAACTGGCACCCATGCCAGTGGCCCATAAAAGGCGCCCATAACACTCTTGGAGTGGTTGGCATTAGGAAGGGCGTCCAACTGGAGAAATCAGTAAAATCAAATTGTAACCTTGTGCAGCTTTTCAGTTGAACTATCCAACCCATGCCAGCC
>NC_068986.1:91827488-91833813 GCF_001194135.2 Octopus bimaculoides | reverse complement strand
AACACACACACACGCACACACACACGCACACGCACACGCACGCACAGAGTCAGTCTCGCACACTGGTGTGATAACATTCTCTATCAGCAACAGCTGTTTCTCCAGCCTGTGCTAATAAGTGACATAGTATATATATTAGTCATAGGGTGCTAATGCTTTGTTAATTGCTGGGTGCAGTGAATTTGGTAGGGTCTGAAGCCAAAAGTCACAGCTGTTTACAGTGTTGCAGTGGAGAGAAATACAGCTGTCGTTTGATGGTTCATTTTCTGTCGCTCTAGGGTGGTTTTTTTTTTTTTTTTTTTTTTTTTTTTTTTTTTTTTTTTTTCAATGTTGATGCAAGGAATAACAGCTAAATCTACTTCATATCACACAGCACTATCTTCATTAAAAGACATATTGGACAAAATGTAACTTGGTTCAGCCATGAATAGTCATGACTGAAACATCTTTGATCAAAATATTTGATTAGGGATAACTTGTAACTAAATAGTAATAGTCTATAGCCTAGATACTTAACTCCCTGGCTTGTGGGCCCGGTTTCCCAGTTTCAGTGGCGTATGTGTTTACCAGCTGGATGGGACGCCAGTCCATCGCAGCATTACTCATTTTTTACCAGCTGAGTGGACTGGAGCAACGTGAAATGAAGTGTTTTGTTCAAGAACACAACGCGTCGCCTGGTCCAGGAATCGAAACCACGATCTTACGATCATGGTATTGACACCCTAACCATTAAGCCACACGCCTCCACATTGTATAGTATAACTAGCTGTAAATAACTGAGAGCTTTTAAACAGTTTCTTACTGTAACCAGGTGTGTGTGTGTATTGGGTCATTCCATAAATAATGTGGACTTTTTATACTTTCATTTTTCAAAATTATAATAGTTCTTTTTTAATCTAAAATATACTCTTTCATTTTCTACAATGTGAATATAGTAAGTGGGGCATCATTTCTCATTCAAACTGTTCCAGCCTTTGGAATGTCATCTTCCCTGTATGTGGTTGAGCATTATCCTGGTGGAAGAACACCTTTCATCTTGAAACCAAAGATGGTCGTTTTTCTTCTAGCACTGACTTGGATGACTGTTCTATGACCAAATCCAAGCTTCTCTCTCTCTCTCTCTCTTTAAATTTCAAACAAATTTATTTTAATATAGGGTAGGACTGCCTTTGGCAGTAATTAATTGCAGCTTGAATTCTATGAGGTATAGACTCGTACAAAGTTTGAATTGTTTCCAAAGGAATTTTTGTCCTTTCTTCAGCTAAAACAGTCTCCAGTTCTTGTAGTGATGATGGAGGGGATCGGCTCCTTACTTATTTTTCTAAAATGCACCATAAATGTTCAATAATATTGAGATCTGGGGACTGTGGTAGCCAGATAAGATGTTCAACTTCACTAGAATGTTCCTCGTGCCATTCAGTAACAACTTTAGCTGTATGAATTGCTGCATTATCATCCTGAAAGAGTGTGTTTCCCTCCGGAAACATTTTCACAACCATAGGATGGATTTGATCAGATAAAATGCTTAAATTGTCTTGACTATTAATTCTGCCATGAAGGGAAACCATTGGGCCGGTGGATTTCCAAGATAAAGTCCCCCCAAATCATCTCAGATCCTCCATGTTTAACAGTTGGAAGAAGGTAGTCTAGGTCAAATGCTTCTTTTGGCTGTCTCCACATGTATACTCGGCTGGTGGTCAGAAATAGGGAAAGGATAACTTGTCCAAGAAAATAACATTCTTCCACTGCTCTAGGGACCAATTCTGTAGGTTTTTACTTTACTCCAAATGCTTTGCATTGTTTGTTTTAGAAAGTAGTGGTTTTCTGATTGCAGCCCTCCCGTGAAATCCGGCTTTGTGCAGCTCCTGGCGAACAGTTTTTGTGGAAACTGGGTTCTCGAGGTGATCAGTAAGCTCTGCAATAATTTTGGGAGCTGTACTTTTGTGATCCTTTCTAACAATTCATGCAAGAATCCAACAGGTCCCATCTGAATGTTTTGGTTTTCTTCCAGACTTTTGTTTCAACAAGGAGGTTTTTCCCTCTTTCTCAAAGGTGGTCATTACTTTCGAGACAGTACTTCTTGATACACCAAACATTTTGGCTGTTTTTTTAATGCTAGCATCTGCCATATGAGCACCAACAATTTGACCTCTCTGAAAGTCTGATAGATCTGTCATTTTAATGAATTTTAATTACCTTTTTCTGATTATATCTGAAAAGAAACAGCAATTTTAGCAAAACATTAAGCAACACTAATAATAAATCAAAAAACATAAAAATAAATAATTTTTTGACAATTTTATAGACATTTCAAAATTATGATGCTAGGTGTTTCCATTATTTTGTCCAACCCCGGTGTGTATATATATAAATGAGAGAGAGATGTACATATGTATGTACAATCAGTGTTTTTGTTAGCTTAGAGTACTGAACTCGAATCCATCTCTTGAATAGGGCTTTGAGTGGGATAGTGATTAAGTCTTGCTAGACTAGACTGATTTGCTCTACATCATACAAACAATGCTGTCATTAATCTTTTGTCACAATAAGTAAAAGCTTCATTATATATTTCCTCATTTCCTTCATTAGCTTAAAGTGCTGAGCTGGAATGCATTCCCTGAGTATGGTTGGCCATGCCATATACTACAGCTCCAGATACTACAATTACAAATTAAGTCTTTAGCAGTTTCCTCATCACTTGGCTTCACATGCTACAGATACTACATATATCTACAGATACTACATATATCTACAAAAAGACAAACTTTTTAGCAATGCTCCTATAACACTGTACATTAGTATTGTATTACTGGAGGATCAATGCGATGTATTATTATAGCAGTTACTATCATAAATCTAGTGACACAATAAGCAAAGGTTTTCTCTGGGCAGGTCATCTGCAGTCAATTCAGTAATGAACTGAAGCATGAAATATCAAATTACACTTCATTGATGTAAGTACACCATCAAAGGGTTGTACCTTCTTTATATAGATATACCAAAGAGTTGTTTGATGTCATTGTGACATAATGTTTATAAAACATGAAATCTGACAAAAATAGTTTGATATTGAAAAGCAATTTCATGGTAAGGAAAGAAAGGCAATAATGATATTGATGTTATAGCAATTACAAATGAATTTGGGAAATGAAGAAAATTGGTATCTTATTCATTTAGTCCTTGATCATAACTGAAACAATTCGATCTAGCAATAACAGTCAGTCTTTAAAATTACATCCTACTGTCTTCATCAGAAGGGACATTACATTGAACAGTGTCATTTTATTTGTACAAAATTACAGGACAGTCATAGCTGAGACACAATTGATCAGGGGGTCTGATCAAAAGGATACATGATATATTTGTTTTTATAATTTTGGTATTAGGAAGGGCAGCCAGTCGTAGAAACCATGCCAAATCAGACTGGAGTCTGATGCAGCTCTTCAGCTTACCAACCTTCGTCAAACCATCCAACCCATACCAGCATGGACAACGGACATTAATTGATGATGATAATAAAATCAAGATAAATATATTGAATGTGTATATTAATCTAGGGATACATGTGTACAGTATTTTATTAACATATTGCAGTTTACGTTTTATATTTTGAACATTTTGCTAATTTTTCAAGGATTTTGGTTTTTAACAGAACGATATTCAGTAAGAATTAATTTTAATTCTGCAGAAGTTTAACCAGTTTCTTTTTAATGCTAAAAATGGAGAATGTTTTCAGTAAATTCTCATTGTTGAGATTCTGCTATAATCTGGCATACTAAATTTGAAATCATTGATGTACTACATTTACATTTGTTTAAATTTTTACTCAGCAACAGTGACATATCTGTTCAAAGAACAAAAACATTATTGATGTTTGAACTTAAAGCAATTTTACAAATATGTAAAGCATTGTATTAAGTTGTGGATTCAACTTCATGCATTTTGGTGTAAAAACTCTCCAAACTAAATAAATTATATTATCAGCCAATAGTTTTTTGAGATAGCTTAACATCACATTTTGTAAATTCTAAAATATTTCGTACATCTTTTTTAATTTTTTTCATTTAATAAATATCCCTCCATATCTCCTGCCTTATTCATAATCTTTGAGTTTTATCACCTTTGTTTTGGCATTTCACAATGCTTGTACTCTTGAGAAAGTAGCGTAGATATGGATATCATCATCATCATCATCGTTTAACGTCCGCTTTCCATGCTAGCATGGGTTGGACGATTTGACTGAGGACTGGTGAAACCGGATGGCAACACCAGGCTCCAATCTAATTTGGCAGAGTTTCTACAGCTGGATGCCCTTCCTAACGCCAACCACTCAGAGAGTGTAGTGGGTGCTTTTACGTGTCACCCGCACGAAAACGGCCACGCTCGAAATGGTGTCTTTTATGTGCCACCCGCACAAGCCAGTCCAGGGGCACTGGCAACGATCTCGCTCGAAAATCCTATGGGAGCCAGTCAGGCTGTACTGATCCTTGGGCTTTATTCTCCTTGTAAAGTAAGGGTTTTCCCTTAATGTGGTATAACTTTAAGCTAGCATTATGGTTACAGGTTACCTCTGGTCTCAGCACCTTCCTATTCTGTGCTATAGATGTGACATCAAGCCAAGGTTCTATGTCAATATCCTTAGCTTTGACTTATGTTCTTTTTTCCCTATATACTGCTACATTTACCTGTGGACAGGCATATGATACACTAGCCAAGCTTGTCTATTCACATGATTCTCTAGTTTTAGTGACCAATCGTCAAGTCTCTATAATCCCTTTCACTCATCAGTCATATTTCCCTCAAACTCCACTTGTGGTGACATAGAAATTTTCTGTTATTTGCAATACAAAAGCATAATCACTTTCCCCTCAACTTTTCTTAGCTAAATTGCTTGAGCAAGACAGTACTATCTTTCTCATAACCTCTCCCATGCTCTCCTCCTTTCCTGGAGTTAGCTCATATCAAGGACCTCATTATTACAATGTTTGCAAAAGATAAAATGTGGCTGCTGTTGTGGTTATTGTTGCAGTTTAGGCTATTTATACTCCCCACACCATCTAAAATGTTTACAAGATTCTAGTCTGATTTTGTTTAAAAATAATTGTGGGTCATATACTTTTCTTTTTTTTCTTTTTTAGTCAAATCTAATTTTGTTTGTAAATAATTGAAGTGGAGAATGTTTGCTTATCAAGGCTATTGCTATCCTCAGTACAGTGAGCATCTCTTCCTGCTACTTCTGAGGTGGCCAACTTGTAGTGTGAGTAAATATTGCAAATGGCTGATGTTAGAAATGTATACACTTAAATGAAATGTCAATTCAAAGATTTTTTCCCACTCCAAGGAAATGGAATGAATTTCTAATTAACCCAAAAGTCTTTGTCATAGTCCAGAATCAGAAATGAAACAAAATAGCTGTTTTTTTCCAATAACTAATTATAGTTTAACTTATTTTCTTGAACTCTGTGAAACAGGCATTCATGGCAAACATCATTTCCATTGAGAGGTAGATGAAGGGATGTAAGGCTAAAATACAAAAACAGTAGGGGTTATATGTAATTGAGTTTGAGAAAACAGACATGAAAAAATAACAGTATAAAAGGAAATGAACATGCTAATGGGAAAACATGCACCTGCGGTCAATCAAGGACCTTCACAGATCCCAGTTTACCTTTATTGCTTCCCCCAGCTGTATTCACTGGCTTACAGGCAAGGCAAATACTGAGGGTATGTTCATTCATCTGGGTCATACTTATCACTCTCACCTACTCAAGTAGGTGGTGGTTGTGGTGAGAGGGGGAATACTTGATTAAATCAAGCCCAATATATGACTCTTACTTATGGCTAGAATGCTATTGTTTATAGGTTTGTTCAGTTAGAGATAATTTGGGGTTAAGCTCTAACATAATGATGATTTCTAAAGTAGGCCCAAGCCCACAAATTTTGAGTGAAATCCAATATTCTAATGTTTTGGACATTACACCTTTATTCAATGTATAATTACCTTAAGATAAAACTCAGTTTAAAATGGAGCAGAAATAAGGATGTATTTGTGCTGGTGCAAGAAATAGCTAATGTAATGTTTAGGTTGAGATCTTCTCTCTATCCTTGTATTTTCCTGAACTAACTTGGAAGCCCCAATGTAGTTGTTTGATCTACCAGAAATAGCAACCAAATCTCCCTCAAATCCTGTCCTGGGTGTTGTAAAAGAATGAAAGGACATATTAGATTATGCAGTCCTAAAAAGACGAACTTCATGATTGGAATGTCTTAGTCAAGGTTGAATTCTAGGCAGAATTTATTTATTATTATTATTGCTTGTTTCCAC
>NC_068986.1:91826207-91827201 GCF_001194135.2 Octopus bimaculoides | reverse complement strand
TGGTTTTTGAAAAAATGAACCTTATCAAAAATACATATTTAAAAAAAAAAATTAAAAGAAAAGTTCATAATTGTTTCTCACTGGTGTCAACATAGTCCACGTGGGAGTGTTTTTTGTATGGGTACATAATGGCTGTCTAGTGCGTTGACTATATATATATATATATACATATTTGCATTGAGAACCATTTCTCATCGCCAACCAGTGGTTGTCACAAGCTGATGATGGGTCAATACCCAGAAATTTGGGTGCATGTGTATCACGTCAGGCTGGAGATGGGAAAGATGACTTCCCTTTGCAAATACTGATAGGGCGTCAATAGCCAGCTGGAGATGTTTTCTTGAAGCAACAAGCTACAGTAGCATCAACCCTTAAGGGTTAGTCACATTTAGGTGCCAAATATACTTCACAACATCTCCATTGTTTTCCACATTTTCTTTAGGTCAATTGAGTTTGGGCTGGCCGATGATCAAAGATGCTTTTGCCATGACTGTCATATCTTTTTTGTGTCTTCAAGATTACATAATCCAGTGTATCTTTTTCATGATAGTAGGGTGTGATTTAAATGAGACTTGGCTGCTAATCTTAGATAGCCAAGAGACCAGGTAAATGCAACCTCATTTTCTATATGTTACCAGTTGTAATTCTCACCTGCAGCAGATGTGTCTATGAAACTTTAATGATTATTGGAAAAATAAATATCGATTGATCTAGAAACATATGATCTGTTGACACTCTCTGTCGGAAAATCAATAGAGCTGAATTCATTGAACCTCTCTGTCTCTCTCTGTCTTTCTGTCTCTCTCTCTTTCTATCTCTCTCTTCTGCTCTCTCTTTCTCTCCCTCTCTCTCTCTCTCTTTCTCTCCCTCTCTCTCTCTCTTTCTCTCCCTCTCTCTCTCTCTTTCTCTCCCTCTCTCTCTCTTTCTCTCCTTCTCTCTCTCTTTCTCTTTCTCCCTCTTTCTCTCTCTTTCTCTTTCTCTCTCTCCCTCTCTC
>NC_068986.1:91819414-91825453 GCF_001194135.2 Octopus bimaculoides | reverse complement strand
CTCTCTCTCTTTCTCTCTCCCCTCTCTCTCTTTCTCTCTCCCCTCTCTCTCTTTCTCTCTCCCCTCTCCCTCCTTCTCTCTCCCCTCTCCCTCCTTCTCTCTCTCTTTCTCTCTCTTTACAAATCAAAGATCTGCTGCTAGTTAAGTCAATATTTCCTATTGATGAGTCAAGGGTTTATTTCCCACCCCTGACACTGCACTGTGCCTATAACAAAGCCATTGATTTTTGCTGGTTCTAACTGAGTGCTATGAAATATGCACATCACACCACTGCAAGCAGTGCGAGTAACATGCAGTTAACAAGTACTTCTTGATAGCTTTGTGCCACTGAGTTTAAGTCCTCTTGTGATATGGGAGAAGGTAGTGTGATGATGCTCTGGGCCAGACACCACTTCCCCAATGATCTTGGTTAATCTTAATCTTACAATCAAATCTGAGAACACTTGGTTCTGATTACTGACTGCAAGTGATGGCTAGTTAGTATGGCAACAGCCCGGCATATGGTTAGACATCATATAGAGAGACCTCTATCACAGACTGATTATGACCATGAAAATGCTGATGTATTGAGACAAAAATGAGTGGAAGGTTGAGTAGATTACATATTGTAGATGCTGGATTATCAACTCATGGATTGTAATTTCATATTCTCCACCAGACAAGACAGGGTTTTTTTAAAGGTTTTTTTCTAGGAAAATTGCTTAATTTGTTGTTTAAACCCAGGTCAGAGCCTTAATCAAGCAAATGTTATCAAAGACACACTAGTCATGAAGTATCTTATCAAAGACATACCAGTTATGAATACCCTTTTTTTAAAAATTAGATAAATTTTCAAATGCATCTTTCATTTCTTACAATAGTAGTGTGATTTGATTGAGGGAGATTTAACTGCTGTTTCTTGTAGGCTGAGCAACTTTAGTAGGTCTCTAATTTTATTGTGCATGTGTTTGCAGGTGATAAATAGCATAACGAGTTATATTTTTTAATCCCCTTAGGGCTAGGTTTAAGCTTCAGTTACAAGGTATGATGCAAACAAAAGATAAATTAATCTGGTTACCCCTCCCTTTGAACCAGGTTCAACACTGGTTCATTTCAGGCAACATTCCTAGATATTATCTAGGTTAACTGAGACTAGTCCAATGCATGATAGATTTCATATCAGTTTTATTGAATGTTCTAGTTGTTTGATCAACAGAACTCCTTGAATATTTCTCAAACACTTGGTACCCTTGAAGTAATCCTCAGACAAACTCTGTATTGCATTGCATGAAACAACTTTGGCCCTTTAAATAACATATCATTCAAACCAATGGGTTTCCAAACCAGTTTCTGTTAAGACTTTGGTTAACTTGGAAATTGGGTAAGTGCTGAGTATTGCTCCACTTCTTGTGATTTCATAAAAACCAAAATTTCCATTTATGTCTTGTACAAGCTCAGTTGACTGTATTGTTTTCCTTTTCCAATTTTTGGCCTTGTTTCAATGCCTAGCATAATATTAAAAAATTTTTTTTCTGTTCTTTCTAGGTTTCACCGTCCCTAAAACTACAAAATGTGAATTCCGAATGCAACAGAAACTTGATCTCTTTCATGATGGATACCCAGCAGATATGGAAGAATTATTAACCAGAAAGTGAAAAATAAAAGGAAAAGAAAGTTTTATACATGCATCCACAGAAATACACAGACACTTAACACACACACACACACATACACACACACACACACACACACACACACACACACACACACACACACATATGAACACAGCTGCAGCAAACATGGAAGATGAGGCTGAGGTTAAAATGGCTGAGGATAGCAACAAAGTTGTGGAGTCTGATGGAGAACCAATGACACCATCTGATCACAGTGATGCTGACCATGAGTCTAACACCAGTGATAGGGACGATTCAGATTATCAGTCAGAAGATCAGGAAATTAGTGATGAGTAAGTATGATTTTGTATGGTGGTGTTGATGTTGTTTAGCCCCAGGTCAGCTATAATGATCAAAGGTATTCTAGCTATGACTATCCTGTCTTCTAATAAATGTGGATGTATGTGCAAAAAGTTTTACTTGGATTTACATGAAATACGTGGCTTCATTGAATTGTATAAAATGCATATAAGCTTCTAAAACTATAAGCACATGTTAGGAAAATACATTTGTGGAGAAATAAGTCAGGCAGCGGATCTTTCTGAATTGACAGGCACCACTTTTCATTTGTTTTATGTAGTGTTTTTGGTACCAAAACACTTTCAAACTTCGTATACTTGTATATTTTGTGTTATAGAACAGATAAAAAATTTTGTATTCGAAGTTATTTCATGTAAAAAAATTGTCGTATTTCGGTAATTTCAACCAATCACTGATGTCTATTGAGGTGAAAACAATTACTGCCGTGGAATGTAAACAACATGTTCTAACGGTGTCATGGGATCTTTTCCCTTGAATAAAATTAGTGCCGTTGTTTGTCAACAACAACTATCAGTGGTACTGTTACTTATGACATTGTTTGTGTGTTTGTACTGGTTTTGGTTTTAGAGTTTTAGGGTTAGGGTTCAGGTTTTAGAGTTAGTTTTAGGGTTAGGGTTATGATTATTTTTGCCATAACCTCACTCATTATTATTATGTTTCATTTGCTAATAGGAATCACAAAATTGTACATGTAAGAAATTTTCTATTAGAAATTCTTCAAAGAATAAACAATACCAACAAATTTTCCAATTTCCTGTTTTGTTATATAATAACTCTGTAAAAAATATTTCCAGAATTTTCAACTCTAATATGTATTTCACATCAATACAACAACGTACTGAATTGTAATACTGAGATAAGCAATTGTACTTCAAGAGGACACAGTTTGGATTTTACCCTACCTACATAAAAAATATATTACTGTCTTCGTTTAACGTACTTCTTCCATTCTCATATAAGTTGGACAGTTCACTCTGATCTCATGTGTTCAAGAACTGCATCATGGGCCAATGTCTACTTTGACATGGTTTCTCCAGCTAGATGCTTTTTCTAATCTCAACTAATTTACATGGTGTACTGGGTGCTATTTTTGTGGTACCAGCACTAGTGAAATCTTCATGTAGCTTGTAAGACTATGACTCCCCTCAGCTGAGTGGGGTTACAGTAGAGCTGGAGGCAGCTTTATACTAAGCGAGGAAAAATCAGAGCATGATGAAAGGAGCCATAATGGGGTTTCTTATTGTAGAAATGATACATAGCTGGTCACATTATACATGAGGGGGTGGGTGTAAATGGGGTAGGGCTGGAAAAATAGATAAAATAGTAGTGATAAAGTGTCAAAGTGGACCCTCAAGATCCAAGAAGGTGAAGACAGAAGGACTGAGTGTAGAGAGGTAGTTGGAAGAATGTACGAGGAGGGTGAGGAATAGAGATGGGTAATAAGCTGAGGGGATGAATATAATTGAAGAACAAGGTTTGAGATGGGTGGGCATATTAAATGGTGGACAAGGGTGGAGTAGTGATTAATGATTATTGGTTAGGAGAAAGGTAAGGAAGAGTAGATGATAACTGACAGTACTGAAAAGTGTATGTATGTAAAATATATACGCACATTTATGCACATGAACACACACACATACACAAGTGAGCAGATAAACGCAAGAAGGGCACTCAACACATTTATTGGGAGTTACATGTATGGGTCAAAACAGTTTGATTCAAATTCCATGCTACTTTAAGTTTCAAGTGTAATGCTAGTCTTCAGCCATTGGAATTAGATTCTAATGCTAATGGCTGAAGACTAGCATCATGCTTTTAAAGTAGCAAGGAATTTGAATGAAACTGTTTGAGATATACATATATATATATATATATATATATAAAAATAAATAATTGTATAACATAAATGTTGCATGGATGATAATGCTAAAAATATACGTATTCTACAACAAAATTAAGTATTTAGACTCCAGTACGAAGCAGTAATTAACGAGAATTTCATTTTTGAAACTTATTATAAAAACTTTTAAATCAACTCACATGAATCCACAGGTTTATAAACTGCTTCATTTTCTTTCCAAAACATTAAATGACCATCATTTAATGTTCATATTTGATGCTGGTATGGGTTGGTCATTACATGAAAAACATGCTTGCTATGTATTTCATGATGATCAAAAATGTTGATTTAAATGCATATAAAATGAATCTTTTTTCTTGTTCAAGCCTGTTAGCTTTATGCTGGTTTGAGAATACTTTCCATTGAAATATCTGTGCTTTTTGACCCTAGTGTGATAATATACTGACAGAAGTAGCCACTATTAATCAGGAAGTACTCAATACATAAAATTTGTAGTATGGAAATGTTTTCCATTTACAATGTCCTTATGCTACTTTGTTACTTTTCAGATTTTCAAATATATAAATTATATTTTAGTATAGTGTGGGTGTGTGTGTCTATTTATCTGTCCATCCATCTACTGATCTATATAGCGATCTATCTATCTGTGTATATTTTTTGTGTGTATGTCAATATGTCCCTAAAAATTTTTTTGCTCAGTAAGACCTGCTTCAAAGAAATATATTTTCTTGCAATAACACATGCAAATACATGCACACACACACGAAAGCATGCATGCGTGCACACACATGCGCACATGAGAAATTAAATAAATGACAAGGGAAGATAAAAATTATGTAATGAACTTATATCTATAAGGAATTTATATTCAAAATGCTGTAAATTTTTGACAACTGTTCAGCTACAGAAGTCTTTTTGTTATTGAATTGTAATGAAATCAGTTGTGATGTCACAAACAAAGTAGTCTTATTCTGCAACTTCGAGATTTTTTTCTGTTTTTGCCATTTTCCCCCATTTCCAAGGAATCTGTTCTTTTTGCCTCTACTATGTCACAATGGTGATGTCCCAATTCTCTTTTGATGGTGGCTTGTTTATAAATCTTCCTAATTGTCTGCAAGTTCAATGAGGTAATTAAATGATAGGTTAGTGTGTTGTTGACTGTAATACCTCATTGCTGATGAAGTATCATTGTCGACCATGTTCATCCTCACAGAAATATCAAGTGATCACTGAGACAAGAACTGCTTCTGAATTTCAAGAAATTTTAATGTAAGCCCCAATCCTTGATTTCCCCCAATCTATTAGTACTCTACATCAGCTGGATGCCTCCCCTCCACTTGAGTTTCACCTGCTCATGTTGGCCAACTATGATATATGTAAGAAGAAATTAAATTTCTTTTTTCAGCAGAATTTATACCATAACACCAGATCTGAGAGATCTTATGGAAGTCATGAGTGCTGTCCTATGAGATTTTGCTGCATTTTTAGCTAGTCAGGTGACCACTTAGAAGCTCTCTCATTGGTTCAGTGTTGTTGTTTATTTGCATTGATTGAGTAGACTTACAATGGTGTGGTGCAGAAATCATTATTTGCTTGATGGAGTTATTTCAGTGTATCTTTTTTTTTTTTTTTTAATTTTTCTCCTTCTCTCTAACATTTTTGACATCCTCTTTGTAGTTGTTAATACCACTGTCATTGTAGTTATTGCATTCAATCACATTACATTAGTCTTTAATCTAGTCTTTAGTCTGTTTTCTTGATGCATGAAGGTTGTATATTTTACAGGCAAATAAACGGGAAGTATATATCTTTTACCTTTTACTTGATCTAGTCATTTGACTGTGGTCATGCTGGAGTACCATCTTAAAGGGTTTTAGTCAATTGAATCAACCCCAGTACTTGCTCTTTTTAAGCCTGGTACTTATTATATCAGTCTTTATTGCCAAATCTCTAAGTCACAGAGATGGAAATAAATGAGCACCAGTTGTCAAGCAATGGAGTAGGAACACACACATACTCAAGCACACACACACACACACTCACTCACTCACTCTCACACACACATATGATGGGCTCCCACAGTTTCTATCTGCCAAATTCTTTTACAAAGCAATCATTATCCTGGGGTAGGACTGAACCGAAAACCACATGGTTGCAAAGTGAGCTTCTTAACCTTACAGCCATGCCAGAGATACTCGTGTTTTC
>NC_068986.1:91814882-91819359 GCF_001194135.2 Octopus bimaculoides | reverse complement strand
AGCATACTCAATGAATTAAAATGTTTTTGACAGGAAACCTAAACTGCATCCCAAACATACTCAGCTGGCAAGAACCTTATTATGGTTGTATGCTTCTCCCTACATAGCTATACAAAATGTTGAAACCCACAATTACAAGACACTTTAACTAGTTGTGAAAATTCTTTTCTACTGTAGGCACAAGGCCCGAAATTTTTGGGGAGGAGGGTTTGAACTCTGAACGTGAAGACATGAAATACCACTAAGCATTTTGCCCAGCATGTTAATATTTCTGCCAGTCAAATTTTTATTTCTACTCAAGGTATTAGGCCTGAAATTTTGGGGGAGGGGACCAATCGATTAGCTTGACCTCCAGTACACAACTAGTACTTAATTTATCAACCCTGAAAGGATGAAAGGCAAAGTTGACCTCGGCGGAATTTGAACTCAGAATATAAAGACAGACAAAATACCGCTAAGCATTTTGCCCCCGCGTGTAACGTTTCTGCCGGCTCACCACCTTACTGGTTGTGAAAATTGTCATTCTCATTAGGCATTAGGAAGGGCATCCAGCTGTAGAAACTCTGACAAATCAGATTGGAGCCTGGTGTAGCCTTCGGGTTCCACCAGTCCTCAGTCAAATCGTCCAACCCATGCTAGCATGGAAAGCGGACGTTAAACGATGATGATGATGATTTCCACTGATTTACAGATCCCTGAATCAAAGCTTTGTAAGGTCATATCTTGACACTTAAAATGCTCATACCTCTTATGTTTGCTGCTCAAGTTGTTCCTATGTGTGTCCTTGCAATACTTTGTGTTGTATCCTCAATTTAGTAGGAGTGGGGTGAGATCTTTTATATATTAGTCATTGAACTGTGGTCATGTTGGCGGGGCACAGCTTTGAAGGGTTTAGTCAAACAAATCACCCCTCGTACTTATTTTTTTTTTTTAAATATGGTACTTATTTTATTGGTTTCTTTTGCTAAACCATGAAATCATAGGTGGTTAATAAACCAACGCCAGTTGTCACGTGCTGTGGTGGGGGAAGGGAGACAACCACACACAACGAGGCTTCTCCACAAATTCATTACATACTAAATTCACTCACTAGGCATTGGTCAACCCAGGGACTCAGGGCTATAGTAGAAGACACTTGCCCAAAGATGCTCCACAGTGAGATTGAAACAAAAATCACATGTTTACAAAGGAAGCTTCTTAACTACACTGCCATGCCTGTACAGGAATTAAGAACTAATATTTTGGAGTGTAACCCTCACCTACAAGTATTGGTCTTGTACCTAATTAAAATAATCTAAAGGGTGTTTGGCAAAATACTTTCGGGTATTTATTTACAACCCACTCTACTCTGCCTTTAAAGTCAACTAGGGGTTGATATTATTGTTGTATGGTCATTGTTGTCACAGGGTATGCTATTGTGATGAACCTTCTACTTTAGCAGATCTATAACAAACACACTCTCTCTTGGTATTCTTTTACTCTTTTACTTTTTTTACTTGTTTCAGTCATTTGACTGCGGCCATGCTGGAGCACCGCCTTTAGTCGAGTAAATCGACCCCGGGACTTATTCTTTGTAAGCCTAGTACTTATTCTATCGGTCTCTTTTGCCGGACCGCTAAGTTACGGAGATGTAAACACACCAGAATCGGTTGTCAAGCGATGTTGGGGGGACAAACACAGACACACACACACACAAACACACACACACACACACATATATATATATACACATATATATATACAACAGGCTTCTTTCAGTTTCCGTCTACCAAATCCACTCACAAGGCTTTGGTCGGCCCGAGGCTATAGTAGAAGACACTTGCCCAAGGTGCCATGCAGTTGGACTGAACCCAGAACCATGTGGTTGGTAAGCAAACTTCTTACCACACAGCCACTCCTAATTTCAGTCAAACTTAATCTGGCAGAATTATTAGTTTGCCAAGCAACATGTTTAGCAGAATTTCTTCCAGTTCTTTACATTCTGAATGGAAATCCCATTGTGGTCAACTTTACTTTTCATCCTCTTGAAACTTGTTAAATAAGTACCAGTTGAGCACTGGGGTCAATATAATTGACTGATCCTCTTCCTTCAAATTGCTGGCCTTGTACTGAAACCATTATTAGGTCTGAAATCAACTTAGAACCAGATTACAATGACTCTATTCTTGCAGTTCCATGATACAAAAAACATTTACCACCTTTGATTGTTGTGTGACACTGACCTTGCACACCCAGAATATATGCCCCTTGTTAGCTTTTCATCCTAATAGGATTAGTAAATAAAATATCAGTGAAAAACAGGATGGGTTTCAATTGAATAGACTGTGCTCACCTTCACACATTGTAGCTTTGTGCTGATGTGAGAAATTATTGTGATTATTGATCACTGTGGTTCACAGAAGCAGCATAGTACTTATTGGCACTTGTTTGCATTTCTTTAAAACATGTGTTCAAAGCTTGCCGCAGTCTGCTTTTATCTTCATTTGTTAAGGTTGAGATGGCACAGAGATGTAATATGAATAATATGCTGTGGCAGACTCAAACTGTATTCCTCCCCCAAAATCATGTGGCCATATGGCAATGTAATAAATTATTATTACTGTTATTAAATGAGACTGTGGTGGAAAGGTTGAAACATTGGTGCACTGCTTTAATGTTATACAGAGCTTAATTTTAGCTTCTCTAGTTTTGTTGGGTTCAAATCCAGTATATATGCTCTTCAGCGATTGTGAAGCCTAAAGCATAGGCTTGTTTAGCTTATGCCTAAAGTAGGCACTGGTGGAGTATGCACTATGGAATATATATTTTCAGTGGGTATCCATAGTTTTGTTTGGTTTCTTACAAAACAATAGAATTTCCTACCAGCCTTGTCTTCAGAATCTTCTAAACAAACGGAATACTCTGCTTTTACAAGGCAATGAGAGCTAGAGATGTTTGAATTGACGGGTTCTGGACAACTGGGTAAGGTTTTAGTGTTTCAGAATCTATCACATTTGTTGTTGCTTAACTACGAAGAAAACTGGTTGAGTAACCCTATCATTAGAGGCATTCCAGCTATGACCATCCTTTATTAAATATATTGGAGACTGGATTGTCTTATAAAACTTTTCCTTTTTTAAGATTGTAGGGTGTGATCTAAGCAAAATTTGGCTACAGTCAACTGATAATATAAAGACAACTTTGTCTACATCATAGCTTTGTTTAGTTCTTGTTTAAGACACTTATTCCTCTACAGTGAAAAACACTGGGGTCTAAATAGGGACTCTGGGTGATCAAAGTATTATTCCTTGCAGTAAATTGCTGCAGCTGCTTTATAGAATTGATAACTGGTACCGTGCTGAGTTCAATTCATTCCTACAAGAAAAGCTACCAATTAGAGACCAGGGTTTTGTCTGGGAATAGAATTTGCCAGTTAATTTTTTTTTTATGTAAAAGAAAACCAAAATCAAGTATTGCAGATCATTGTGGTTTAGAAAGGATTAACAGAAGTGTTTGTTCTATTGTTGTTAGTGGTGGTGGTGTTGCAATTGTTAGTTGTTTAGTCAGAGATCAGTCTTAACTGAGCTGACCTATAGCCAAAGATATTCAGACAATGACCTTCCCATCCTTCTCTCTGGCATTGCATACTAGGTCTACATTATCCACTGTCTCTTCCTTTCCAAGATAATAGAGCATAATTTGAGGGAGGTCTAACTGCTAACTCAAACAGGTTGTCATCATGTAGAGACTCATTGTTGCCTTGCTATTGCTGCTACTACTGTTTTTGTTCTTTTTTGTTAATGTTGTTGCTGTTATTGTTGTTACTTTTGCTGTCATTGTCAGTGTCATCAATGTTGTTATTGATGTTATTGTATTTTTATATGCCTTCGTCCTTGTTTGCTGTTGTAATATTTCATTATTTATGACAACTTCAAGCCTGTGTGTCTTATCTCCTTCACAGTGATGACAAGCCCAATATCAGATGGACTGGCTACAACAAGAAGATCCCAGTTCTCATCTTCCATCCGGAGGCAGTTTTACAGAATAAATGTAGATATAAGAAAGTTGGTGGTAAGTTTAAAATGATTTGTGCTTTAGAAAAGTTGAGAATAATGTTGTGGAGAGTGGCATAATGATGAAGCATTGCATGGCCTTTGATTATACACACACATGTATACATTAACTACACAAAATTTGATACCAGAATTCTAGGCAATGCTGGTAATGATCACGCTCAAATTGTGCTATTTACGTGCCACTGGCACGGAAGCCAGACAGCTGCTCTGGCAATGATCACGCTCGGGCGGTGCTGTTAGTGCTCCACTGGCACAAGTGCCAGTCATCGAATATGGTTCAATTACGATTTCAATTTCACTTGCCCCAACAAGTCTTCGCAAGCAGAGTTTAGTGTCCAATGAAGGAGAGGTTGGCATGAGTGCCAGTTGTCGAATTTGGTTCGATTTCGATACACACACACACAATATGTGTGTGTGTGTGT
>NC_068986.1:91814105-91814872 GCF_001194135.2 Octopus bimaculoides | reverse complement strand
CCAACACAGAACCGATATCCTCTGCATCTAACTCATTCCCTGTCTCTAATCATATCTGTTTTCAAATAGTGCTCCACCCTTTCTGCTCCTTTGTCCTATTCTGTATCCTCTGTTAAGTAGTTTGCATTAGGAAGGGCAACCTGCTGTAGAAGCCATGCCAGTTCATTTAGAAAAAGTAGCTAATACTTGAAGTAAGGCTTTTATATATTCTTTTATTCATTCACTTGTTTCAGTCATTTGACTGGCCATACTGGAGCACCACCTTTAGTCGAATAAATTGACACCAGGACTTATTCTTTGTAAGCCTAGTACTTATTCTATCGGTTGCTTTTGCTGAACCACTAAGTTACAGGGACATAAACACACCAACATCGGTTGTCAAGTGAAGGGAGGGGGGGTCAAATACATATATATACCTGTATATATACAATAGGCTTCTTTCAGTTTCCATCTACCAAATCCACTCACAAGGCTTTGGGTCAGCCCGAAGCTATAGTATAAGACACTTGCCCAGGGTGCCACACAGTGGGACTGAACCTTGAACCATTTGGTTGGGAAGCAAGCTTCTTACCACACAGCTACTATACATATAATTCATCATCATCATCGTTTAACGTCTGCTTTCCATGCTAGCATGGGTTGGACGATTTGACTGAGGACTGGTGAAACCAGATAGCTACACCAGGCTCCAATCTGATTTGGCAGAGTTTCTACAGCTGGATGCCCTTCCTAACGCCAACCACTCCGAGAGTATAGCGGGTGCTTTT
>NC_068986.1:91811321-91814095 GCF_001194135.2 Octopus bimaculoides | reverse complement strand
CCAGGCTCCAATCTGATTTGGCAGAGTTTCTACAGCTGGATGCCCTTCCTAACGCCAACCACTCCGAGAGTATAGCGGGTGCTTTTACGTGCCACCGGCACGAAGGCCAGTCAGGCGGTACTGGCAACGGCCACGCTCAAAATGATGTATTTTATGTGCCACCCGCACAAGAGCCAGTCCAGGGGCACTGGCAACAATCTCGCTCGATATATATAATTTTTCTTTGACTTGGGTGGTTAGTCCCTCCTCAAGTTAATCCTCTCACTTGATGTCCTAAATAAAAGTACTGGGCAGGATGCATTGGAAGACTACTGTGTTCTTTCCCTTCTATAATTTAACTTAATTTCTTCTATTTTATTGTCAAGTGCTGTTTCTTGTTTGTATTTATGATCTATTTCTCTATTTTTGTTTACTTCTCATATCTTTATGCACAAATACATACATACATACATACATACATACATACATACATACATACGTGTGTGTGTGTGTTTAATTTCGAATTGTAATAAAAACAATTTTGCACTAGACTGAAGGATCATTCAATGCATTTTGTAGAATACATTTATCTTCTTTTGCAAAAAGGGGGTAACAGTGATTTTGTAATTTCCACCTACTGATGAAGGCTTAGTAGGCTGAAACTTTGACGTTACTGTCACCATTTTGCTTGTAAAAGTGTGCATGCATGAGAGAGAGAATCATGGCCAAACTGTTCAGTTTCCTTTGCTGTCATGAGATCTTGTACTCAAAAGCTTTGTCAAGCATCTTGATCAAGTATCTTCTACCACAGTCTTAGGTCAACGCATGGCTTGTTTATGAAATTGAGTGGAAACACTGGATAAATTGTTATTCAAATGTCCTGTATCACAATGGGTCTGCATGAGGAATATGCTAAAAGTATAAGTGTCTGTGAAATACTCAGCCATTTAAACTAAAATTCAATGAGTAGGTGGTTCACTGTGTTGATCAAGCAGCTTATCAATGAGTCTTCCAGATGTTTGATCAGCACAAACTCCTTACTTTTTTTTTTATGTTTCTGTTTTCAGTTTATCATGTGATGCTTACCCTACATCCATTCTCCCCCCCCCTCACACACACACACATATTGTTTAATTATATAAATGTGCTATACTTTAATCAGTCTTTTCATAATCATCAATTAATTAATTAATTGCTTTATTTCCGTATTTTTCTAGAGCGCTTCCACATGGCCTTCAAATTTGGTAGCACTGAAAGTCGCATAATACGCACAGTATTGCTAGCCCATGGCTTTCATGAGGTGAGTAACTCAAGTAATCCTAAGGGATTAGGTAAATTACAACACAACATCTTTCAGATACTTGGCAGGCAGCTGGCAGAATCATTAATGCATCAGACAAAACTTTTAGTAGCATTTTTTTCTGATTTTACATTGTGTTCAAATGCTCCTGGGGTTGATTTTTACCTTTCATCCTTTCAGGGTCATTGAAATAAGTACCAGTTGAGCATTGGGGTCAATATAATCAATTTATCCCCCTTCACTGCCTCTGAGCTTGCTGGTTTTGTGCCAAAATTTCAAACCTATATCTTTCAGATACTGAACACTTGGGTCTGAATATTTACAACAGAGTACATTCTGTTAAAGGCATACAAAGGTTATGTGGGGATGTTGAAGTGGGCCACAATGTATATCTGTTGGTAACTGTAATAGCCATCGTCACCGTCATCATTTTACATATGCTTTTCCATGCTGACATGGACTGGATAGGGCTGTTCCAGTACAACATCTCTCTGCTTGTTGTATTTCTTTATTGTATTTGATATACATCATTATTATTATTAAGAAAGTGAACTGGCAAGATCACTGGTGTTGGATAAAATGGCTAATGGCTTTTCTTCTTGCACTTTATGTGCTGTGTTCAAATTCTACTAAAGTCAATTTTCTTTCATTTTCTGGTGGGGTCAACACAATTACTACTAGTTAAGCACTGGGGATGACCTTGTGGATTTACCCATTCCTCTAAACTTGCTGGCCTTGTGCCAGAATTCGAAACCGTTTAAAACCATTATCATTATGTCTGGTTTTCTTAAGGTGGCAAACTGGCAGAACTGTTAGCATGCCAGGTAAAATGCTTAGCGGTATTTTGTCTGCCACTACATTCTGAATTCAAATTCCGCTGAGGTCAACTTTGCCTTTCATCCTTTTAGGATCGATAAATTAAATGCCAGTTGAATACTGGGGTCGATGTAATTGATTTACACCCTCCCCCAAAATTTCAGGCCTTGTGCTTGTAGCAGAAAAGTTTGTCTGGTTTCCTTTCTTGTATGGTTTGAATACATATCTTTGTTGTTGCATGTCTTTTTTTTAATACTTTTTTTTTTGTTAGTGATGAGTATGCTTTTCATTGATAGATACCATTCCTATTTCCAATCAGTTCTCTGAATGGACTGGGTATATTTAATCATGCTACCAGACTAGAGGGGGTTGTCTGCAACAGGCATAAAGAGAGCTCTTCTCTGTATCTAGGTTACTGAATTGTAGTCTGTGTCTCTTGCATGTGGAGGGGTGGAAAGGTCTGGGTTATCAATATTGGTGGTGGAGTGGGAGGCAAATATACCAACCACACACTTTATAGATGTATTTTGCTTGATCTATACAAACAAAATTTTCTAAAAATATTCATAGAAAATTTCTAATTATTGGCTGATTTTTCAAAATACATACAAGTAAAAATAACACAATTATTATAAGCTTAACTTGTTGAATTTCAGCTCAAGTACTGCCCTTCCCCCCC
>NC_068986.1:91789908-91811304 GCF_001194135.2 Octopus bimaculoides | reverse complement strand
CACACACACACTCCAGTCTTTGATGCTCATTTTAATAATAAAAAATATTTTTTGAAAACTAAAAAAATTGTTTTACACTTACATTATTTACATTACACTTACAAAATCCATTAAAGTACTGAGCACATATATAAACACCTATGTTTACATCAAGGTACATGACAACACTGTTTTAGGTGTTGGTGGTCATAACCGGAGTGCAAAATATATTTGAATACCTAACTATTTATGTGTAGAGAATTAAATTCATACACAGATGCATAGCAACAATGTCTTTCAGATATTGGTAGTCATATTAGTTAGTAATATAAACAACATTTAAATACCAACGCCATATCTGTAAACAAAACTTTTACTTTCACTTTCATTTGTCTTTTTTTTAATACTGAGGGAAATATTTTATTGATTTTGTAATGGTTTGGTTGGTGCAATACATATAACATAAGACAGTACCCATATTGTGTATTGTTCTTTTCTAATGTTAGATGTATTTTCTTTGTAAGAAACATGAAGCAATGGATTCAGACTCTACATTGAAATTTATAAAGGATGCTTTTTATTCTATTCTTGTGCTCTGATTAGTTTTAAAAAACCATATGGCTCTTTGATAGAGGAGAGAACGTAGATATTTCAAGTGTTTGAATATATGAAATGCTACAGAAGTTTGCTAAGCTCCTAGTGAGTCTGGTTTACAAGAGCGGTTTAATTTCCAGTTGTTCAATTTTCACATCCTTTTTACTTTTGAAGTATTTATCCATAGTACAATGTCAATGACCTGGAGAAGAGCAAGCTTCGCTAGATCAGCTTGTCTTGCTTTACTTTGACATGTTAATTTATCCAAAGATACATAACATATCAACATTCATATTAATGAGCCAACAAAGGAACTGCTATGTGGTGGAACAGTCATCTGGAAATAACAATGAAATCTCCCTCAAATCACACACTGCTATTTTAAAAATTCAAAGGACACATTAGGTAATGTTTGGCAATACAATCCAAGATATATTCTTACTGCAAAATAACAGAAGACTTGGTCACATCTGGAAAGCTGTTGATCACTTGATTGGTGTTGACTTGAAGCTAAACAAAAACATAAATATCATATTTGTATTTCCTTTGGCAGGTAACTTCAAATCACTCAGACTATAACATATTGTGGACCGGAGGACATTTGAAACCTCTGACTCTTCGCAACATGGCCGATTTCCAGAAAATCAACCACTTCCCAAGGTAAGCCTTTCTCTCCGTCAGCTGCTCCATAGAACTATTAACTAGGTTTTGTTTGACTCCAAAGCTATGAAAGAAGACACTTGGCTAAGGTGTCATGCAGTGGGATTGAACCATAGACTACCTGGTCATAAAAGAAACCTTAAATCTACAATGTACACACACACACACACACACACACACACACACACACACACACACACACACACACACACACACACACACACACACACACACACACACACATGGTGTTAGAGAAGCAAGAAAACCTACAATGACCACCTTCATCAAATATACCGCTGGGGTTACCTACTGTTTCTGGGACTGAATGCTTTATTCAGTATTACCCCCTGTTCCACCCAGCTGTCACAGAAATAGCTAACAGTCCATCAGGTAGATTTTTAAATGTGAGAGATTGATGTGTTTCTTGCTATGGAAGTTTGTCATTTTTCACCACATAACCAAAGCTAAGCCCGAACTCTCAAGAGAAAGTGGATACTTTTGGGTTCTAGGTGATATTACTCTCATACTCACTCTGGGTGAGTTCCAGAAGTTTTGTAGTTCTGGAAGGATGAATTGGAATAGTGTTTCTAGAAATAAATAGATCTTGCATTCCATGACTAACTCATTCTGATTCCTCTTGTTATGATGTATGTCATTGTGTACAGAAGACAAAAACTGGTGTATTTGTGACTGAATACTTTTATTGTTAAAAACTTTTCAATGTGGACTTGGTGAAATTTATTGTGCTTCCAGTACTAGAGGTTGGACTGCACCAAGACTATTGTGGCTCCTCTAATCTGTTTCAGTTTGTATTCGGAAAAGTATGAAGTTTTGAAAGGGAAACTTGGAAAGAATGACAGAAATAAAAGGTGTATTGTATAGGTTTGTAAGTGATGTGATAGACACCTTGCTTGTTCAAGGGAATATTGAACTCTGTAATAACAATGAGCTGCAATGAGGACACCAATGTGTTATGTTGGTGAGTGAAGGTGTGTGTATCAGATGGATGGCCCTGGTATTGAGATCTTCAAACAGTCATGGTATGGACAAGGTCAGTGTCATTTAGTTGACAATAGGATGTTGGCAAACAATAAGAGCGTTGTCCACTTGATAAATACAATAGCTGTGAGGTAGTGAGTCACTAAGTTCATGGATCATGAGCAAACATTACAATAACAATTATGTTGTGCACTAAAGAAGGCAACCGACTTCTGCTTGCTCCAGTTTACCCATCTGACATAAAAGAAATTCCACTCCCCTTTCACAAATGAATGATTAATAGCGGAAAGTGCATCTAGCTGTCAAACAATAGCTTAAAATAAAAAAAATAAAAAAACAAATCCTCTCCAAGTATGCATGGGCAAACAATCATAATACAGTAATAAATAAAAAAACCTTTTTGGCTACAAAAAAATTTGGGGTCTCGGTCCTTGCTCAAGAAAAATGCATACATGTGAGAAATAGATCTCCTGAGTTTCAGTGTTCAATATAGCAATTGATTAGTGGTGTGGATACAAGAAAAAATTATGAGCAATAAAGGTAAATATTTTATCAATATTTTGTACAGGCTTCCAGTGTTAATAAAATAAGTCAAGTATTGGAACCAGTATCCCTCACTGTCCATCTCAACCATTACAAACTTGTAGCCTTGTGCCTCTGTAATGAATCAGTATTCTGTACAGCTGTGTGGTGTCTTTTATAGATCCTATGAATTGACGAGAAAAGACAAACTGTATAAAAATGTTCAGCGAATGCAACAAATGAAAGTAAGTCAAATCATTTGAATACATATTGAATTTCAGTCATTATCATTATCATTACTATTCTCATTATCACAGGCAGGCCTTCCTGTGGTTGCATAATCTGAGCAATAACAGCTCAATCTTCCTCAAACCATACCACCATTACTATCTTTAAAATGTAGTCTTAAGATACACTCTATATGAAAAGATGGAGTGATGGTCATGTTTTGGAATGCCTTTGGTTATAGGTCCTGCTCATTGGAGTTAAACATCATCACTGACTTCTCAACAAAGTTCCTTTAATCAACAGCCACAACAGCAGCAGTGAGCCTTGTAGTTATGGTCACACTGTATCTGAATAAAAGACACAATGAGCACAGCTTTGATCATTGGTTTACTGCATCAAATTGACTTTGGGTTAAATAACAACATAAAGCTTCATAATCATTTTCCTCATTATCATCATCCTTTTCATTGTCACTATAATCACTAGCGGTACCCATGGAAATTCCATGGTCATTTTGATGCTGTATAAGATGTTTTAGAAGTTAATTGAAAATCATGAAATAAATTTCTTTCAAAATTATATTTTGTTTGAAACATTTGATTCTTTAGATGTTGTAAATGTCCACATAGATAGTATTGAGTGTGCAATAGGATTGACATTATCCATCTATAATATTATTATTCTGCTACTGTATGACTATATTGGATAAAGTTTTAACAAATCTTAATAAGTTCTATTGCATCCTTATTTTCATATGTCCAGACATGAACCCACAGTCCTAGTGAATGAAGTATAGCAGTTGCTCTATTGACTTCCATATTATGTAAAATTTTGTTCCATAGTTTGTAGTATGACACAAAAGGTAGATTAGTAGGTGCTATTGTATTAATATGTTCCTCCTCCTACTTATCATTTTTATCATTGTCATCACCATTCTCATAATCGATGTTTACCATCATTACCATTATCTTTATCATCAGCATCATCATTCTCTCCTCCTCCTCATCACTTTATTGGGTGTTTTAACATTTCCTTTAATACATGGTTTTCCAAGTAAGTGTAAAGGAGGACAGTTGTGCAACACTGCATATCTCCAAGCTGCTTAGTGAAACATTAAAACGCCAGCTCCTTGGCCAATGAGTTCAAATCCACTTCTGATATTTTGTGGTGGTTTTATAGGGGCTCAGGATACCTTCACACACCACCTCATTTTACCTGGCTGTCAAGAGTGGAAGTGAACAGGTAGTAGATGATCTGTGAAAGATTTGTATCCTATGTCCAAAGAAGTTCTCTTTTTACTTCTGATACCAAACTGCCCAAGACCACCTATGGACCCATGATACAGACTTCCTATTCTAAAGTGATCTAAATTTAACTTTCCATAAAAATTTCAGATTAACTTATGTTCTAAACTCCAGTTTATTAATGATAAAATTATTTTACTAAATTCTTCATTATTACCAAAATTAATTAAAACAAAAGCAGTGTATTTTAACTGGAATTCGGTAACAAAAAGGTTAATACAATGAAAATGGTTAATACCCTGAAGTACTAGTCTTTTGACACCATTAAAAAGTCAAAACAAAAAATATGTATATATCTGTGGAACTGTGTAGTATACGTCCATATGTTTCATATTCTACTGTAGTGTTGGCATAGTTTGTATATGAATTGTCAGACCTGTGGAATGAATGCACTTTCTGCTGTTAAATCTCTTCCATACTGTGGTTGCACTACTAATTTCTTTACTAAAATAACTGAAGCAAGCAGAGTAATGTGATTCACCTGGATGCACAATATTATGATTGTAAACTTTGTAAACCAAAGATGGTGGGTGGTGTCTCTAGGGTGGCTTGATCTATTGGAAATACCAGTCAACTCTTCCTGAGACATTTTAAAGTTGGTTTTATTGCAACCTAAACACTTTTAATTGTAGGCCTTACCGTCTTATAGAAAGGAAGTATACACTAGATAATGTGTACCAAGATATACTGCATCTGAAAAAGACTTAATGGTCATGATTGGGACATTGATATAACATAGATCTACTTGATCAGGACTAATGGGTTTTCACAAAAATGTTAAATTTCTAGAACCTTAGGTTTTATGTTGAAAAATATCAGCAATTATTAATTGCTCATTAAGTACTTTTGAATTACAATAATGGAATATTATCTGTGGTTTTAATTTTGTCAGCATGACACCTTAGGTTCTAGAAACTTAACATAAATTTTGTTTAAAAAAATTATCTATCCACCTTCTTGGTGTTGAACATTCTTTCTTCCTCTCCATTGCTAATACATATGTATAGGTCAAAATAAAAACAAACTCAAAGGTTTATGCTTAACTTGTTATGGTGTTATCACAACTTTCTGTTTTATAGGGATGCAGAAATTTCAATTTTGTTCCCATGAGTTTTGTGATCCCTTCAGAATATCAGGAATTTTGTTGTAAGTTGTTTTATATTGTTTCTATTTATGTTGTATTTTTGTTATATTTTCTGTGCATATGTTGGAGCAGGCTTGGCTGTATGGTTAAGATGTTTGCTTGACAGCCACATGGTTCTGGGTTTGATTCTCCTGACCAAATCTCCCATTGTATCACTTTGTGAATGGAATTTGGTTGATGAAAACTGTATAGAAGCTC
This sequence comes from Octopus bimaculoides, assembly GCF_001194135.2. NCBI lineage: Eukaryota > Metazoa > Mollusca > Cephalopoda > Octopoda > Octopodidae > Octopus > Octopus bimaculoides. Next base: position 91,805,676 of record NC_068986.1, on the reverse strand, counting down.
ATTTCACACACATTCTTCTTCAAGTGGATACAACCAAAGTATAATATAATGAATTTTTTGTGTGTAGTGCTCAGGTGCACTACAACTCATCAAAGGTGCATGTGCAGTACATAGAATTATGTACAAAAGTCAAGAAAGAGAACAGTGTGAGTCATGATATACATGTGTGCTTGCATATGGAGGGGAGGGATATCAGGCATAATGTTGGTGAATTTCAGGAAGCATGGAGGTTTCAAAGGATGCAATGTCCTGGCAGCTAACAACTGATGCAGGTAGTTTGTTCCATGCTTCAGCAACTCTGAGTGTGAAAAAAATGTTCCTGAAAGTCATGGGAGCTGTGCTGTTTTCTAACTTTGTAGGCATGCCCACATGTGTTAGACACATGGAGCTCAAAAAGGTGCTCAAGGTGGTTGTTGGTATGGTGGTTAATAATTTTGTGGGTGTTTACTAAGTCAGTTGCCAGACGTCAGAGCTTCAATGTATCAGGGAAGCAAGGTGTTCAGAATATGGTAGATGCCTGATAGAGAGTGTTCACTTGGTTACACGTCTCTGAACAGTTTCCAGGAGGTTGATGTCCTGAGCAAGATAGGGGCTTCCAGACTGGTGAGGTTTTGTCATTCCATGCCAGGAATTTTTGGTAGTTCTGATAAGTCCTTAATTTCATGTTGTGCATCACCTGCCAATAATATCCATGTAGCTGAGTAGTTTTGCACTCTATTAGGGTGTAAAAGTATCTAAAATATTACAGGTAATATGGACCAACTATTCGGCACAATAGCAATGATCTGCAAGGCTTCTCTGCATTGAGCAATAATCATAGGGATGAGTGGAGTGTGTTCATAAATCTCCTCTTTGACCTTGTGCTCATGCCACAAGATGATTTGAGTGTGCATGAAAAGTCTGGTGTTTGCACCAGGAAAGTGATCTTGAAGCTCCATTTTCATACTCCAGATGTCAGCTTCACAAAGAAGGTCAATCTTGTTTGATTTTGAAATGCTTGAATTCCAAATCTTATGAAGCTGCACACACATATGCACATGCATGCACGCGCATGTGTGTGTGCATTTCACTAATGTATATCAGCAATGGATGCAAGACAACTGATAAGCTGGTGATGCTTGTAGTGGGCTTTCATCTTCCAGGGACATTCTTCTGCTTTTGAAGCATTCAAAAAATGGCATACAATCATTACCTTATTGTCATAAGCTTGCCAAAGCATGCTCAATGTCTGTAGCAAACTTCTCAAGTTTGATGCAAAATTTCACGTTGGCTCTTTGTTGCTGTCCATGACAAAATCACAGACTGCAAATTTCACAATTTGTGAAGTAAACACAGCAATGTCACTCAGCACACTGCTTCATGAGAAGGTCACTGCTGGCTCTCACTGTGCAAGCAACTGTGTGCTGTCATCTGTTGATGTGCTACAGAACTAGTCTGGGAACTTTTTGATATCACCTTGTACATGTGTAGAAATTTTCATTAAAATCAAACACTGTGCATCAAACTGAAAAGATCCTGTTGATTTGGCCATTTATACGCTGCTCTTTCCAAAGAGCTCTCCTGCCTTATAAATTTATATTGTTGCTGTTTAACTCTAGGTCAGCCCTGATCGAGCAGACATAAAATGGCTATAGCAAATGTTGTGACCATCTTATCTTTAGGGTATATCTAGCAGCTGTATATAAATTCCAACAGCTGTGGCAATCCTTTTGTGTACATCTAGGACAATATTGTGCATATTTCCTTTTCAAGATATCAAGGTGTTATTTGAGGGAGATTTGACTATTATTACCAGCATTTTGAATGACCACATAGAGGTTCTCTTGGCTTGCTAATATGGTCGTTGTTTGCCTTGGGTTAATGTAGTTTTGTTTGTTTAATTAAGCAAACCTGTGATCAAAAACATTCCAATCATGACCATCTCACCTTAGAGATATGCAGGTCTACATTGCTGTAAAGAAAGACACATTAGATAAAGTATTACTTGAGGGAGATTTGATTGCTACTTTTAGCATATCAATTAAGCTTTGTGAGCTTAAGGCTCAGGAAGAACCTTTGAACTTTATATATATATATATATATATAAATGGAAGATTGAATCTTCCATATGTTAACATGTACCTCTTTGCAACAGTGTAAATTTCATTTAATCAAGATACACTTGGCCTGACAAGTAGGCTGCAGTATACGCCTTGCTTGGATATTTACCACTTTGGAGGTTTCGCTTGCTTTGAAACATTTGTAGTCTGGGTCTTATCTACTGTATCACATAACTCCTGTATGTATATATATATATATATATATATATATGCATTCAAAAAAGGATAAAAATCTTTTACAAGAATTTTATCAGGAAGCTAGTGTGTAAAAAAAATTCATAAGGGAAATTTCTATTCCCAAGAATATAATTATTCATTTATAGTTATATAAGGGCATTACTACAGGATAATGCCCTTATATAAATATAAACGAATAATATATATATATATAAAAATATGTGTGTATTAATTTTCACAAGGAAAAGGTTGATAGTGACTTCAAAGTTTTGACTTGTCTGTCAACATTAATGTCAGTAAGTTGAAACTTTGAGTTCATTGTCAGCCTTCTCTTTGTAAAAATTAGTATGTACGAGAACCAAACACAGAGTAATTCTTCAGTTTAATGTTAAATTGTTATAGAACTTTTCATGAAAACAAACATATGTACACACACGCATACACACATTTACTTATATTTTGCCATATAGCATATTCTTGCTTAAGGTATATAACCATTCAGGGAGTTAACATTGGTTTTGCACCTACTATTGTGCTTGGCAATATTGATCACTCCTGAAACATGCTGGCTGGAAGCATATAACTTTTATGCTGGAGGTGAATATACTGTTCTGGTTTGCTTAGTGGTGTGAAAAAGTGGGAAGAAAAGAAGAGTTGCCTCCCATGGTTTGATTTCAGCTGTTGCCATAGGTCAGCTATTCCTGTACACATGTTTTCTTTTCTATAGTCTAAAAAAGGAAAGACCATGTTACTGAAACAAATTTTCTATCATGCAGGCAGCAGCTAAAATTGTCATCTTTTATATTTAAGAAGGCATCAGGTTCAAGTGAATTATTCTCTTTTTAGTCAAGCAAAGCTTGCACTACCTACTTCTGTTCACGTATGGCTGGTTTGTTCCAGTTGATTTTGTATGGCATTCCTTCCTCAATAAATGAAAAATAGACAAAAAAAAATAGTTGACTGGATAAGATTTTGCATTTCTTGATTATCATTTAATTCTACTGTAGCATGGTTCATTGTATTACTGACTTTTCATAGTCTATTTAGTGACTGAGAGTGAATCAGGTAACAGGTGTTTCTCGTAAGAGATCAATGAAGCCTATCACTCATTGATAGATACTTCTGATCATGTAAAGTTAAAGCTGAAGCAATACCATTTCTGCCATTCTGACCTCTTGAACATTCTTGTTAACTGTTACTTTCATGATACCCGTTTTTATGATACATTGCATTCTTCTTTCATGATGTACCATGTGTCCATAAATTATCTTTACCACTTCCACACTTCCAAACTTCAAATTGTAAACGTAATTTATGGACACCTTAAATGCACTAACTCATTTTCATGATACAATACAAGTATTATTATATACAGCTTGAAAGCAGCGAGCTGACAGAATCATTAGCACACTGGGGAAAATACTTAATGGCATTTCATCCGTTTTTATATTCTGAGTTCAAATTCTGCCAAGGTTGATTTTGCTTTTCATCATTTTGGAGTTGATAAAATAAGTACCAGCTGAACACTGGGGTAGATGCAATAGACTTACCCCCTCCCCGAAGTTGCTGGCCTTGTGCCAAAATTTGAATCCATTATTACATACAGTTTTTATGGTATGTTACACAGTAACTCACTTTCATGATGTATTACACAGATTAACAGACTTTCCTATTACATTGCAGTTCAAGCAACATTTTAAAGTTTTCATACTTATTCAATCTTATATTAACTTGAAAGTAACTAGCATTTGTATCATTTAAAGCAGAGGTTTAAATGCTATGCCAGTGGTATTGTGATTGAGTTCTTCAATATGTATTGCTATATATTTCAGGTTCGTTCTGTAAAGATAGGGGACCATGGATAATTAAACCTGTGGCTTCATCTAGAGGTCGTGGAGTACACCTAGTAAGTCATGTAAGTACCCTCAAAATCTGGACATTCTCGGTTAGATATGGATCTGTATTTTGTGTTCTTTTTTTCTTTGTGTTTTGTATGTGATGTGGCTGTGTGGTTAAGAAGCTTGTTTCCCAACCATGCAGTCTTGGGTTCAGTCCCACTGCATGGCACCTGAGGCAAGTGTTTTTTTACTATAGCTCCAAGCCAACCAAAGCCTTGTGAGTGGATTTGGTAGATGGAAACTGAAAGAAGTTTTTGTGCACGTGTGTATGTGTGTGTGTTTACTCTTGTCTTGACATCAATGCTTATAAGTGAGTATTGTCATCATACAAGTAAGGTTGTTTGTTTTCGGTCTTCTGTGAAAAACATATCTGGCCATGGAGAAATGTTACCCTGCTTGAAAATAGGTAAGATTTGGTAACAGGAAGAGTATCCAGCTGTGGAATAGCTACCTGAATAATTTCCATCTAACCTAAGCAAGCATGTAAAATTGGACATTAAATAGTAATGATTGACATTAATGTCCTCACTAACATTAACATGGTTGGATATCTTTGTAAATTTAGATGTTGTTTGAGATGTAATCTAAAATGAATGCAGCTTAACAATTCTTTCATTATTCCAACAAATGTTTATCAGTATATTTACTTCATGATTCATTTGTATACAGTTCTGTAAGTCATTGAAGTTTCATTGTTACTGAGGAAGCTTGATAAGAGTAAAACATGTTTAGAGTTGTCTCCCATTGCTAATTACAAACAAGCAAAGTACTGTATTTGATTCTACTTAAACTTTAAAACGTTACAAGCATTAAGTATGTTTTCACCCACAATACTGTTGTTTATTTCATGGATGTATCTCAGAATTATTTGATTTTTAATTATCAAAATATCTATTAGATATAGCAATGATATTTTCTTTTTCCAACTCATTTCAGCCAGAACAAGTGCCTTTTGATGAACATCTCATTGTTTCTAAATATATCCAGAATCCTTTGCTCATTGATGGTAACTATAGAATTATTAACATGATTATTACTTAATAAACTGGTAGGAAAGTACTAGAATTGGTAAAGCATCTGCTTAAATACTTTGTAACATTTAGTTATGGCTCTTTATGTACTCAATGCAAATCCAGTGGCATAGCTGGTGTTTGTGCCTTCAGTTTTCCAGGCACCCAAGCCTTTGAAGGTTTTTACATCAGGCTCAAAATTGCTTCCCTCATAAAGTGTCACTTATGGCACTCTTCTTTCCCAGCTATGCTACTGCCAAAGTCAACTTTTGTCTTTGTGGATTGGAAGTAGTTTCAATAAAATAAAAGAGTAGTTAATTACTGAGATTAATATAATTGACCGTTTCCCTCCCACTAAATTTACTCCATTGTATTTTTCTTTTGCTTTACTGAATGAGACACCAAATTTCATTGTATTCTATATTCCTCAGTATTTACCATAACATGCCACAATTTTCTTTCTTTGTCGGAAAATCCATTTGAATGTATTTGTTTATTGTTAGGTTTCAAGTTTGACATACGTCTTTATGTCGCAGTGACATCGTACGACCCTTTGGTAGTGTATCTGTATGAAGAAGGTCTCACCAGGTGAGCTTTTGTTTTCTCTTTTATCATTATAGTTTATTACTGCATCAACTGCAGTTGAGTCTGTCTAGAGGAAGACTTTGCTCACTGTCTCAGATTTATAGACCATCTCCCATAATGCATTATTGGAACACTACTGAAAACTCATCTTTTTTGTAGATGCATCTAATGCATATGGCAAGTGACTAGGTGGGGCATTGTTAAAGATTTATCTTGATGTAGAGCTATATGGTGCTGGAGTGTATGGTTTGATCTAATAGCATTCATCATCATCATCGTTTAACGTCTGCTTTCCATGCTAGCATGGGTTGGACGCTTTGACTGAGGACTGGTGAAACCGGATGGCAACACCGGGCTCCAATCTGATTTGGCAGAGTTTCTACAGCTGGATGCCATTCCTCACGCTGACCACTCAGAGAGTGTAGTGGGTGCTTTTACGTGTCATCCGCACGAAGGCCAGTCAGGCGGTACTGGCAACGGCCACGATTTCCTTTATTTGTTGAGCTTAAGGATATATATCACCATTGATATCATCACTTTAACATTTACTTTTCAATGCTTCCATGGGTTGGATGGTGCTTATTGAAGCATATTTTCCATGGCTGGATACCCTTTCTATAGCCAACTCTCACTTGTTTCCTAGCAAGGTAATATTTCCCCATGGCTGAACATGTTTCTTGAGAATACTGGAAATGAATAACCCTGCTTGTATGACTGTGTTACTCATTTACAACTATCATCTGATGTCAAATAAGGAGACACATTTGTACATACATATTTGTGTGCATATATACACTTGCATATATTCACACCCACACTAGGCTTCTTACAATTTTCATCTACCATATCCACTCACAAGGTTTTGGTTAGTCTAGGGTTATAGTAGAAGATACTTCACCAAGATGCCATTCAGTGAGACTGAACCCAAAACCAAGTGGTTGAGAAGTTATTCATGATATACCTCAAAGTTAATTCAGCTATAAATAATAAAACCTTTGTTACTTCTTTCTCAATGCTTGTACATTTACATTCTAAATGCATTAAAATTACTATTTTTGTTTGTTCTTTTACAGATTTGCAACTGTGAGATATGACAAGAGTCAACGAAGTTTAAAAAATCAATGCATGCATCTGACAAATTACAGTGTAAACAAGAAGAGTGATAGTTATGTAAAGTGAGTTGATGTGTCTTCATTTACTTGTAACAATTGCCTATCAAGGACTCACACTCAGTGTAGGCAAATGAGACAGCTATACTGGTGGTTGACATTATGAATGAATAGCTTATAACTAGCTCCTGGAGTGAAAAAAATGTCTCAAATTAATATGTTGAAATTTCAATTCCTTTTAAAAATCCCATTACTGGAGTGTCACTTACTTGTATATGTGTTTTGTTGTTGTTGGCACCCCTTCGCTTACGACGTCGAGGGTTCCAGTTGATCCGATCAACGGAACAGCCTGCTCATGAAATTAACGTGCAAGTGGCTGAACACTCCACAGACACGTGTACCCTTAACGTAGTTCTCGGGGATATTCAGCGTGACACAGTGTGACAAGGCTGGCCCTTTGAATTACAGGTACAACAGAAACAGGGAGTAAGAGTAAGAGAAAGTTGTGGTGAAAAAGTACAGTAGGGTTTGCCACCATCCTCTGCCGGAGCCTCGTGGAACTTTAGGTATTTTTGCTCAATAAACACTCACAACGCCCGGTCTGGGAATCGAAACCGCGATCCTATGACCACGAGTTCACTGTCCTAACCACTGGGCCATTGCACCTCCACATATGTGTTTTATATAAATATTTATAGGCAAAAGTTTTCATAGTATAATGCTACAAGGAGATTCTTTTTCTCTCAAAATCAACCATGTGTCACTCAGAACACCTGTGGGTTGTTACCACTGACACACATCTTGGGTTCATCATTACAGCTCCAGGTTAATGAAAACAGTCAACAACTAGACTGTCACATATTTGGATCATCATAAAGATTCCCAAGACTTTGTGTAGTTAAATGCCATTCTTTCTCTTGTGTGTTTACAACTTATAAACATTATGTATTAAATATGGTGTTGATTTGATTAAAAGTGACCATAATTATATTACACTGTATAATGCAGGCTTAATATATCTTGTGTATATAAACAGTTTTGTTATGAAGGTAATGTCCTTTGAGCAAAGATGAATAAATATTTCATCAGCAAACCGATTATGTATTTCATTTTCCTGAAATTTTTTTCTCAGATCTATTATAAATATAGCTGAGTCATTAAACCCAGAATGCATTGATCTGACAAAAGACAGTCCATGGTTTTCTCTATTCTGTGCCTGTAACATACTTAGTTTTACTGTGATGGTTGTGTTTTGGTTTAAATCCAAGGGAATGTGAGTAACATTATAAATGGTTTGAAGCAGAACCATCTGATTTTATTTTATCCAAAACTTGTTTTAGTTTACTAGTCATTGTTTAATGTATTTTATCAGCCTTCATCTCAAATGTTGCAGTGTTGATCTGACAATTTACTATCTCATTTCTATCTTGGCTTACAATTTTCTTGAGTCTCTTCTTGGAATGTTGTTTTTGGATCATTTATTAACCAGTCCTTGGATTGATTGTAATCCTGGATTGGTTGTCTTGGATTGTCATCCCTTAGTACTGGTCATCAGGCAGTAAGGATCATTTGCTGTTGTTCCTTTTCCAGTTTATTGCTGATAAATTGAGATCAAATGACTGAAATGATCCCACCTTCCTTGCATCTCCAGTGATATCATTCAATAGCTTGAAGATTTTGCCAAAATATTTAGAATGTTACTGATTATATAGATTACCAGATGTTGTGCTGCTACCAGATGCTTGATAGATAATCAGATGGTTTCCAGATGTTTGGAGGCTGTTATGAGCTATTCAAAGGGCATTATCAAAAGCTCAGGGAACATTATCTAATGTTTACATTTAGAAGCTCAAAAAGCAGTGTATGAAATTGAAGATGTTACCGGATGCTTGAAGGACATTACTGGGCACTCAGAGAATGTTACTAGAAGCTCAGAAGATAGTATCAGAAGCTCAGAAAACAGTATCAAAAGCTTGAGAGAAGTTAGCAGATGCTGTGAGAATGCTAGAAAATTGAGTCATAGTTTAACACACTGATATATGTAACTAACACCCATAAATATTATATAATATATTTGTATCCATAACCTGATAGTGTTCAGTTAGGCAAACTGGAGAAAAGAAAATTAGATACTCTGCTCAGATTAGATTTGAATGACTGACCATGTGATCTATAGAACAGCACTTTAATCTCACAGCTGCTGTACCTGAAGACAATGTTAATACCTTTCACAATTGCCTTTTACAGAAATGATGATCCTGACATCGAAGATTATGGAAACAAATGGTCCCTTGGAGCATTATTACGGTACCTCAAAGCAAAAGGAACAGATACTGCTGGTAAGTTAACTTCAGACGAGAACCGATACCTAATGATATTAAAGGAAGCACTAACGGTTGACTCAGCCTGTAGAGAGCCAGATGGTATAAAAATATTAGTTGTGGTGCCTCACTGTTCTTGGTGGAAATTGCCCGAGACTTTAATGTTTATCCTCTCACATGTCTCAAATGTCAACTTTGTTAGTGCATAATTCCATTTTCTATATTATTAATGGATAATAAACAAGCCACCTTTTTTAGAGGACACCAGTCTGCTGCTGCTAAGTTTCCTTAATAGAGACAAGAAGCTATTAATTTGGCTGTTGCTTATAACTTGGATTACACCAACCTATGATACTAGTTAGACAAGGTTGTTGAGAAATAAATGTCTTGTATGTATTGACAGATGTAAACACTTGATATACATATTTACACACACACACTCGTACGCGCGCACACACACTCGCACATACACACACACACTCGCACGCACGCACACACACACACACGCACACACAGTATCTCTGGACAGAAAATGAGGGATCAGCTACAATAATTTCAGTCCTATTTTGGGATTTCATCAGTTGGTTTGCATCCTCATTAATTCTTATCAGACACACTACTTATCAACCTATTAATATTCCAGGCCTAAACAAATTAGGTAGACTAGTTTGCACATATAATACATTTTTGGGAGTTAGTTCCATTTATAAACTAGTGGTGTTTTAATAGTGATTTGTTTTAATGCAGTACTGTATTACAGACTATTGATATTTTTTTTTCTCAGCAATGATGATGAAAATTGAAGATGTAGTAGTGAAAACTATTTTGTCTGCAGAACTTCACATTGCAGCTGCTAGCAAGATGTTTATTAACAACAAATGGAATTGTTTTGGTAAGTCTAATCAATAATGAGGCCCATTTAAATTATTGTTAATAGATAAAATGTTTTGAATTTTGTCCAGTATCTTTGCATTCTAAGTTTAAATTCTACCAATACTGCCTTTGCCTTTCATCCTTCTGAGGTCAATGGAATAAGTAATTGTTAGATTAATCTGTTTTAGGATCAATTAATTGACTATTCTCTCTTCCAAAATTTATGGCATTAAGACTATGTTAGGAATTATTATTATTATTTTACTAGAGTGGTCAGCTGGCTGAATTGTTAGTACACCAGGCAAAATGCTTAGTATTTTGTCTGTTTTCTTGTTCTGAGTTCAAATTCCGCTCAAGTTGACTTTGCATTTTATTGTTTCAGGGTCAATAAAATAAGTACCAGCTGAGCACTGGGGTCAATGTAATCAACTACCTTCCTCTCCCCAAATTGCTGCCCTTGTGCCAAAACTTGAAACCATTATTATTATTATTATTATAAGGCAGCAAGCTGATAGAATCATTAGAATGCTGGATGAAATGCTTAGTGGCATTTTGCCTGTGTTTGCATTCTGAGTTCAAATTTTGCTGAGGTTGACTTTGCCTTTCATCCTTTTAGGATCGATAAAATAAGTACCAGTTGAATACTGGGTTGATATAATCGACTAACCTCCTCTCTTATATTTCAGGTCTTGTGTCTGTAGTAGAAAATATTATTATTGTTTTTACCTTCAGAATTGTATGGCTTTGATGTCCTAATTGATGATACACTGAAGCCATGGATCCTTGAAGTAAATCTCTCTCCATCTCTTGTCTGGTGAGTTACAGCAGCCTTTCCTACATTTATATCTAGCTCTACAATCATTGTAATTTGTTTACTTTCATATGACATTTTTTGAATAATAAGTGTTACTGGTTACAGATTTCTAAAAGGTTAATCACTGGTTCACTACATTTCTAACATGAACAACTGATAGTCTGTGTAACTTGTTGGAATAAATACTACACAGGGTATTCCTTTTTTTAAATTACTGGTTCTGGTGTTTTCTCATTGATATTTACATCTGTCACAATTGTACATCAACAGAAGATATATGTATACTCATACATACATACACATATGCATAAACATGTACATCTTTAAAGCATAAATCAACAAAAGGCTATAGTTGAAGATACTTGTTCAAGATGATATATGACTGGATCGAACCATTAACCAGAAAGTGCTCTTTACACATTCTGTAAAGTAGAAACAACCTAGGATTCAGAACACTTTTTAATCTTGCTGAGGCTACAGGAACCTCTCGAGTGCTGGTGCCATGATAAAGTGCACCCAGAACACTCTGTAAAATGCTTAGTACTAGTGGGGTAGCCAGTGGTGGCAGCCATTCTAAAATGGAATGTATGAAAAATAGTTCCTTCAGCCCAGTAGCTCCAAGTAAGGATTAACTCAGACTGTAACAACTTGTCCAACCAATGCCAGCATGAAAGTGGACATAAAATGATTATGACGAAAGATAAAGATGTTATTTAATCAAAATGTACTCTACTATAAGAGCAGTGATTAGAAACTGTGATATTTTGTAACCTACTTTCTGTGCTGGTGTTATGATGGAACCCATCCTGTTTTCTCTACAGGTGAATGATAAGTAGATTACCTCTTTGAGTGCTGGTGCGATGAAAATTGCACCCAATACACACTGGTTGGAGAATAAGCAGAGAAAGTGGAGTGTGTGAGATGCCTTTTAATCTTATCTTACTGAAGACTACTCAACCTCTCTAGTGTTGGTGCCATGAGAAAATCCATCCAGTGTACCCTGGAAAGTGATAGGCAAGGAAGGGATATCCAGTCAAACCAAAGGACCCCTATAAGCACCAGTCTCGAGGTGCAACAACTCCCAATAAGTGACTAGAACTATCCAACCCATGCCAGTATGGAAAGCAGATGTAAAATGATCACACACACACACACACACACACACACACACACACACACACACACACACACACACACACACACACACACACACACAGTGTAAAATAAAAGTAAAAGAAAAAAAGATTTGACCTTCATTTCTTTTTGTATTTAATTTGAATGTTTGTTTCCTATTTAGCTCATTAATTCATAATTAGCCAATCACAACTAAATCTTATTACTATTCATTTTGCAGTGATAGCCCTCTTGATTTGAAGATTAAAACAAACCTCATATGTGATCTTTTTAGTGCCATTGGTAAGTTTCATTGGGTTTTTAAAGATTTTTTTTTTTATTATAATTTTATCAGCCAGAAGACATGCAATGTTCTTGATATATGTAGAGCTTCTTTGGACTGAGAACATTAATGGGGCTGACTCATTTAGTTCAAGTATCTTTTAATGTCTGCAGGATAAATGTGAGTGCAAGTGTGTAAGGAGGGAGGGATTCTAGAGGGCTGTAATTCTATGGAAGAAGGACTAGGTGAAGTACTGCCTGTAGCATGTGAGACATGGAAAACATTGATTAGCACCTAATCAGTTCTGATCAAACTGATGACTAATGATTAAAGGCATTCTAATCATGAAACATGATCTTTTTTTTTTTTTCTTTTGGTTGTATGTAAGATTACATTACTAATATACCCTTTCCATAAGATGGTAATTTGAGGAAGATTTTGGCTGCTATTTCATTCTGTTCAAATGACTACATAGAGGCTCCCTCATTGACTTAATACAATGACAGTGGAAGGTTCGTAAATCTGTTGGACCTAGATGGAGATGGTTTAGAGGAGAGGAGGGTATTGTAATAATGGCAGAAAAAAATAAACAGAATATCTGTGAGTTTCTTAGTGGTGGTTGTGTATTGAATCTTTGACCACATTTAAAATAAGAGCATTTAGATGATTGACAAAGATGCTGGCATACACCATGCAATAGATTTGAGCTGGTGAAACCAGTACAGTTGTAAGGAGAGTCAGCATTTGATTAATACTGATGTATTTTCTGGTTCTGAGGAGAAGCTCATGTCTTTGTGATGGTTTTGAATGTGGCCTAGAATGTGTGTGTGTAGCAGTAATTGTTCTCATATATGTGTAATACTCTAATATGAGTCGCATTTAGGCCTCTGTAGATGGACAGTAGCTCAGTTAGAGCTAATATATTCTAGCTGTAAAGACATATTTTCCATGTTTTTTTTAAGTGGGTGCAGTTTTGAGGGTTTTGGTTGTGTTCTTTGGCATCAGACTGCATGTTACTATGTGATTTTTGTCATTGTCTCATTGCTGACACCTTGGAGTCCCAAAATATATTTTGGCTTTGTTCATATCAATCCTTTCTACTCTCTGCTGATTATTTTTGATAAATTACTTTTATTAATTTTATATTCCTAACTACCAGATGTGTACCTTCTTTCTATTTTTCTTTATCACAATCAAAGTCTCACACACACACTCTTGCACTTGCTCGCACTCTCACACGCGAGCTCTCCCATACATACTCACACACACACACGCACACGCAGACACCCATACACATGCTTGCACACGTCCGCACTAACGCTCACTCACGCTCACACATGCCCATACATGCTCACACATGCCCATACACGCCCACGCACGCTCACACACACCCATACACACTCATACTCTAGCTCGCACTCTAGCTCGCACTCTAGCTCGCACTCTAGCTCGCACTCTAGCTCGCACTCTAGCTCGCACTCTAGCTCGCACTCTAGCTCGCACTCTAGCTCGCACTCTAGCTCGCACTCTAGCTCGCACTCTAGCTCGCACTCTAGCTCGCACTCTAGCTCGCACTCTAGCTCGCACTCTAGCTCGCACTCTTGCTCGCACTCTTGCTCGCACTCTAGCTCGCACTCTAGCTCACATGCTGTATTCACTACTCTACATTGCAGGAATTGTCTGCCACGACCCAATGGTGAAGAATTACCAACAAATCCGGAAAAATATGGAACTTGCAGCTCAGATGAACAGTGGAAAAAATAAAGTGAGTAGAACTGGTTGATTATCTCGGCTTATCTTTGTCCATTCCAAATTGGTTGTACTTCTGCAATGCACACAATGTTTTAACAATTTCTTTTTATACACTTACTAATATCTAATTCTAAAATTACAGTAAGATTTATATATATATATACTTCGAATGGCTATAGTGGTCCAGTAGAATAGGATAGAAATGAAAGGGGTTCATAGGCAGAAAATGGTTAGGAGCCACTGGCCTAATCAGAAGTGTAGCAGGCATGGTGCCTTTCAGGGCCTCTGAAACTGATGATGGAGGGGATGAGAGCAGGTTGTCCTCAGATCACAGACCTTGTACAAATATTTGTAGTAGAGTGGACTCTGATAAAGGTATCCTAAGGCCCAAGGGGTGGTGTTAAACCAGACTGTGGATCAAGTCTGTTACTTGAAAGCAAAAACGGTTCTTCCAACAGGCTTTCATAAAGTTTCCTACGAAATATTGTCTGGAAAAAGGAACTGTGGCAGACCCTCCAAGATTGATGTTGATATTTCTTGGACTACAGAAAATTCATGGACATAAAAGAAATTCAAGAGGGATGCTTTTTTTTGGGGGAAAGGATTAGACAAACTGGTTAGTGTGGAGGGACCTGGACACAATATGGATGTTGAGAAGAGACAAGTGAGTTTAGTGTAGTTGAGCAGCAACAACACCATCACAGATGAGGGCTTAGTCTTCCATTATAGTGTACCTTAATTCATTAGATTGTTAAAACATTGAAAATTTTGTCATTGCTGTTTAGCTGGTATCAGTTGTCAACACTAACTTATTGGTTTTCGTACAGTTGGCATCCTAGAATTACAGTTAAATGAATTGAATCCATTGATAGTAGATTTTTTTTTTTTTTGAGGGACAGGAAGTTGGAATTGCCAGTGCCGCTGGACTGGCTCCTGTGCAGGTGGTACGTAAAATACACCATTTCGAGCGTGGCCGTTGCCAGTACCGCCTGACTGGCCTTTGTGCTGGTGGCACGTAAAAGCACCTACTATACTCTCGGAGTGGTTGGCGTTAGGAAAGGCATCCAGCTGTAGAAACTCTGCCAAATCAAATTGGAGCCTGATGTAGCCACCTGGTTCACCAGTCCTCAGTCAGATCGTCCAACCCATGCTAGCATGGAAAGCGAATGTTATACGATGATGATGAGGAGGAGGAAGCTAAAGGCAATTCTAGTAGTATTTGAACTCTGAACAGTGAGCTACTGAAATGGATACTGTAAAGGATATAATTCAACATTTTAATGTTTTTTTTAAAATCAACAAGCTGTAGTTGCTCAGCTTGTAAGGAATCACATTTGGGCACAGGTGCCATGACGATTTCGCTTTCGCTTGCCCCAATAGGTCTTGGACACGAAACTTGGCTTGCGAAGACCTATTGGGGCAAGTGAAAGCGAAATCGTCATGGCACCTGTGCCCAGCATCGCCTTCCTGGCACTTGTGCCGGATGGCACATGTAAAGACATTAGAGCGAGATCATTGTCAGTGTCACCGAACTGGCTCCTGTGCAGGTGGCACGTAAAATACACCATTTTGCGCGTGGCCGTTGCCAGTACCACCTGACTGGCCTTCGTGCCGGTGGCACGTAAAAGCACCTACTACACTCTTGGAGTGGTTGGCATTAGGAAGAGCATCCAGCTGTATAAACTCTACCAAATCAGATTGGAGCCTGGTGTAGCCATCTGGTTTCACCAGTCC
>NC_068986.1:91788708-91789281 GCF_001194135.2 Octopus bimaculoides | reverse complement strand
TGTGATGTGTTTCTGTTATGCAGCAGCGACGTCCGGCTTCAGCTGGTGCAAGTGCATCAAACCAGGCAGCCAGCTACAGTAATAGCCGATATTTGAGGCGCAGCATGTCTGGACTGAACAGTGAAGAAATCAAAATAGTGAGACGAGTTAGAGAAGAAGAATCTCGTAAAGGAGGATGGATCCGGTTGTTTCCATCACCAGATTCTTGGGATTTGTATTCGTAAGTAGATTTCTATTTATTTTGTTTCTTTTCTTTATATTGTTATAACTGGGGAAAAAAAAAAAAAATGAGTACTACTTCAGCACTGTAATGGACTGACTAGCTTACCTCAAAATTTCAGGTCTTGTTCCTACCATAGAAAGGATTGTTACTATTATTGTCATAGTATCTATTAAAAGAGACATGTGGATATTTGTGTGTCTGTCTATCTGTCTTTCTATCTATGTGCAATATGTGTTGTCATGCATCTGCAACAAATGCCAAATGTTTTCACCCTTTCATGATGGAAAACATACACAACTCTCTCTCTCTCTCTCACTCTCTCTCTCTCTCTCACTCTCTCTCTCTCTCTC
>NC_068986.1:91785972-91787936 GCF_001194135.2 Octopus bimaculoides | reverse complement strand
ATATATATATATATAAGGCTAAGAGAGAGAGGACGTGTGTGTGTGGGTGAGGCTGGCAGAATCCTTAGCTTGCTGGGCAAAATACTTAGCATTTCATCTATCTTTACATTCTGAGTTCACATTCCACCAAGGTCGACTTTTCATCCCTTTGGAGTTAATAAGTACCAGTCATATATTAAGGTTTATGTAATCAACCTAACCCTTTCCCACAAAATTTCAGACCTCGTGCATAAGTAGAAGGGATTATCATTTATTTGTTTGTTTATTTATTCATTTGTTTATTTCAGGCCTTTCTTGCAGTTCTCAACAACGCATAATTTGATGTTGCACCAACGACTTTATCCTCAGAGGTTTGTAAAGTTTTAACATTTCTTTTTTTGTCATCACCATTATACATACATATACCCAAACTTTTCCCCATTTGTTTTTAGGAGTGGGTAGCCACAACAAGGCACGCACCATGCATTCCATTCATTTTCCAGCTCAAAGAGGTGAGCCCCATCCTATGTTCAGGTCAAGGTATAGAACACTACAACAGGACCTGACAGCATATGCTGGTTTACCCCCCAATGCATCATGCTGGTTCCATACCCCTTTGAGCAATATCATATTCACTCATCTGTCATCAAACACTCACCAACCTTTCCTATCATTTATAAACTCTTTTGCTCTCTCTCACTCCAACACCTCTAACCACCAAAGCTTTCCTCCCTTCATCCATCCACACAAACCTAGGTCTACCTCTGGTTCTGCTGCCTACCACTTCTGCCTTCATCACCCTCTTTACCTTCCACTCCTCATCCATCCTCTCCATGTGGCCAAACCACCTCAACATTCATCTATCCATTTTGTTTGTTAGTTTTTCTCATTCTTGCTCACCTTTTACACTTCCTCACCCTGTCCATCCATGTCACACCGACCATAGCCTTCAAACATTTCATCTCATTACCATTATAAAATCTAAAAATGGGTTTATACTCAGCATACATTATACATCCTATGTTCTTAGCTAATCATCAATTACTCTGTTTTCCATGCTGGAAAGGATTGAATGAACCTCACTTTCTGATTTGGTTCTTATTCAAAGTTACTTATTTCTGAGCTGGGATATTATGACACTCGTACTGGTGCCACATAAAAAGCCCTTGTGTTGGCACCACGTAAGAAGCACTCATTCCAGTGCCATAAAAGAGCACTTGTACTGGCACCACATAAATAGTACTTGTGCTGGTGTCATCATGTAAACGGCACTTCTGCTGGTTCCACATAAAAGCACCTGTGCTGATGCCACATAAGAAGCACCCAGCACACTCTGTAAAGTGGTTGGTGTTAGGAAGGACATCCAGCTGTAGAAGCTATGCCAAAACAGACAAAGGGAGCCCTAGCAACTCTCTCTCTCTCTGGCTTGCCCAGCTCCTGTCAAACTGTCCAACTCATGCCAGTATGATGATGGAAAGAGGATTATGACACACTTGTAAGAACGACCGTGCGAACCCAAAAGGAGAAATGGTGACGAATGGAAAAACAGGACTCCTTTTATTTAAACACGTCACACGGTCGAACACAAAATATATCAAAGATGATATGCATATGTTATACTTCGATAACATAGTGGATTCGTAAATGCCAGTAAAGGAAGACGATAAACACAACCGTATGAGATGAATAACAGAAATATTTATTGTGGCGTTATAATGTATGTCTGTGTGTGAGTGTGAATGCGACATAATGAAAACATAATAAAAGACAGGCCGTCGTATAAAGAAAAGAGTGTGTGTAAGTGATACATGTATGTGTATGCGTGATATACAGCAGATAGAAAAAGTCAGTAACACGTATACGAATTTGCCAGTTCTTAGAGTACACAATAGTAATAGTCTGTCTGTAAGTAGTTGAGGCGTGTGTGTGGCAGTGCAATCACTCGTCGTGATGTTAGGGCTTCCATGCCGAGCCGGGTTCTTGAG
>NC_068986.1:91782885-91785921 GCF_001194135.2 Octopus bimaculoides | reverse complement strand
TGTGCCGCGGTTGTTTGGTTAGCTGTAGGTATCGTATGTACGTGTAGAAAGTCATGTTGGCGACGTCGGTGGCGAATCTTGTAGTTCGTAGTTGAAGTGGTGTTGACGCTGGCGGCGACGATGCTGGTAGTAATCGTAGAGTCGTGTTGCTGATGGCGACGTCGGTGGTAGTCGTAGCTGGCGATGCTGTTGATGTAGTCGCTGGAACTGCTGCTGCTGTGTGTGGTACACGGAACAGTCTCTAAGAGAACTGAACCGAGACCAATTTTGCCGCTGAATTTAGGCTATTTATAGTTGATAGTAGGCTCCCAAAGGCATCAGAAAAATACTCTATCATGTGACCTTATTAGGTGCCACGGTTGGTCAGTTTGCGTTCTGGCGGGAACGGTACGAAGCAGTTGCCGCTTCAAATAATAATCAGTCACGTGATGACAGGGAAAGATGTTTTCTACTACGCCCGTGCTTGTTTATATATAATAGTGAAAAGATGGTTTGTTTGTATATAATGGCGATAGTAGTTTTGTATCTAATGGCGATAGGTAGTTTCACTACACACTCATTCTATTTTTGGCCTGTTTTCTATGATTGGATACCATTCCTAACTGCAACCACAACCTGGTAGCAGGATGGTGGGCCTTTTGAGATAAATGATTTGTGAAAACTGAAAAGAAATGAAGTGAGCATGCCTTGAATGTGTCGTGTTAGTGTCTTTGAACAATGGAGCATGAATAAGCTGAGAGAAAAAGACTGAAGGAATCGAATTTCTGTGCAAGTGAGAAATCTAAGATGGTATCGATGTGTGTGATGTACATGTCAATTGTATGAAGAAGTGTGAATTTCTCTGAGTAGATGGAACCTTAGGAAAAAGAGAACTTAATGAAGACCTGAGGTGAAATGAAGACTGGCATTAAGTAGCAGAATCCCATAAAAGAAATAACGCATGACTCCTTCAGAAATTGTAAAGTTTTGTGCCTAAATCAAAGACCATTATTGTTGTTCTTAAATAGTAGTATTGTTTCTGTTATTTTAAACTGTCCTAATTAACTGCTTTTTTTTTTTAACTTCTCAAGGCACAAAGCTATGATGTACAAATGTCTCACCCCAATTAACTCGCTTGCAGCTCGAGCAAAGTAAGTTTTTGTCTATCTTATCAGCTTTTGTCTATGTTCTCTTTTAAGCTATCTCTCTCTCTTTCTGAGGTATATAGTATATAATTTGTATGTCCATATACATAATGTAAAATCCATATAAGTCACAGCCATTTTAAACTGTAGAGGCAATCCACTGGAACTAATGAAGGAGTCGGTTTCATGCAGTGCAAAGACCAGTTTTTCTCACAGAAAAAGTTGTTATAGGATAGTGTACTGTTTTGCATCTACTTAATGTCACAAAAACTAATATCTGAAAAGTAATGTGTTGCTGTGTTATATTTCTGTATGTGATGTAACTGATTAAAACTATTATTTTTTACCATCGGAAAATAACATATATGATCTGTCTGTCTGTCTCTCTCATTGCAGTCGTTCTCTCTCTCTCTCTCTCTCTCTTTCTCTCTCTCTCTCTTTCTCTCTCTCTCTCTCTCTCTCTCTCTCTCTCTCTCTCTCTCTCTCTCTCTCTCTCTCTCTCTCTCTCTCTCTCTCTCTCTCTCTCTTTCTCTCTCATTGCACTCACTCACTCTCTCTCTCATTGCTCTCTCTCTCATTGCACGCACTCTCTCTGTGTCTCTCTCACATTTTTACTTTAAATGATATAAATCACTGCTTTGATTGAAACTGACAGAAAATTGTGTTTGTGTGTACAAATAATCATCAGCCCTTGCAAAGATTTTAGCAAACTTGACTGGGGAAGGCAGAATATTTAAAATCTTTTCTGAATGCCTGACCCCTGATTAAAAAAAGGAAAACTGAGAATTGTATGGGGCTGATTGTACCATTGTAACATTAGAGATGGCCCAGCTAATAGCTATCGATATTCAGGCATGTAATTCCATTTAGGATGACTTAGCCTTTCATCCGTTTGTGGTTGATAAAATAAGTGCCAGTTAAGCTCTGGGGTTGATGTAATCAACTAGTCCCCTACTCTGAAATTGCCAGCCTTGTGCCAAAATTTGAAAGCAATATTCAGGCATGTAGTACAGCTTATGGTACCACCACCGCCACTCTAATGGGTGTTCTCTCTTTTTCAGGTCTTTGTACAACAACTTGACAAACAGCGTTAGCAACCTGTCCAAATTTGAGAATGAGGTAAGTTTTTGCTCACATTTTGGCTTGGAATGGGATGGGCCTGATGATATTTTTTTTAAATTTTGTTCTTTCAATTACATTGGAATTGTTTGTTCTTATAACTTGCATGCATACTTTCATGCACACACACACACACACACACACGCACACGCACATTGGGGTAGCCATGTATCTCTCCTGCAATATACTTATTTCTGTCCATCTATTCACACTCTGAGCTCTCTTATTACTTGGCATAAAGCTGCTTCCTTCAATACTACACAGGTCTCAGTTAAGGGGTCTTGTGCATTATTTGTTGACCTCACTAGTGCCAATATTTTGTTGATATATTAGGAATGGCATACAACTGTGGAAACTATGCCAAGGTAGACCTTACAGTTTAGTGCAGACTCTGGCTCACTGACACCCGTCAGCCTGCCCAACCCATGCCAGCATGGAAAATGGATATTAAACAATGTTGCTGATGATGATACTGACTTTCCCCTCTCTCATATGAACCTCTGTGGACAGAAATAAGTATATTGCAGTAGAGATACATGACTACCCCAATGGCTCAATTTGCAATGCTAGTTTTTTTTTGTTTTTTTTTTTGTTAAATAAAAAATGAAGCCTTAATAGGTCTGCATGTTCAGGGCAGACTTGGGACCAAACAATAACAACACACAACTATTAACATGTACATGTGATAAGGGCACTCACTCACTCACTCACTCACTCACTCACTCACTCACTCACTCACTCACTCACTCACTCACTCACTCACTCACTCACTCACTCACTCACTCACTCACTC
>NC_068986.1:91775989-91782818 GCF_001194135.2 Octopus bimaculoides | reverse complement strand
CACTCACTCACTCACTCACTCACTCACTCACTCACTCACTCACTCACTCACTCACTCACTCACTAACTAAAATTTAGATATTTACATATTCTGAGACATACTTGGATACACTCCTACAATGCGAATATATAGAAACTCATTTGTTGACATATACACATGTTGATTCAGCTGTAGGCTATAGTAGATGATACTTGCCCAAGGTGCCACACGGTGTTGGTGTGATTGATGCCTATCCTCATGAGACAGTCACTAAATTTCCTTTGAGTCATAGCCTAACATCTTTAAAACATTAGTACATTGCATAGCATAAATACACTATAACCAAGAAAAAAGATAATCAGATTGTGGCCAGAAAGAATACTTTTATTTCTAGTGGACTCAATCAGGATTTACCTGGAGTTAAATAATGACAACAGCTGTTAAATAACAACAACACTCACACAGATACACCTTTGGTTACACTTCTACAAATATATAGGAGAGCCATACCACAAAGTGTTACTGCTGCACCCTAACATACATCCTACTATATCATTGACCAGAACTGTGAGTCGTTTATTCTGGCACAGAGCCGTGCCCAACAGTACGAGCGAAGACTGGATGACAGAAGAAAGGCATCTGCAATAGGAAAGGGTGAGAAGAAGAAACGACGTCGAAAGAGGCACTCAGTAACCATTCGCTCAAATGTGGCTGCTCACAGTAAGTTCTTTTGCTGATGTGTTTTTTCTGTGGGGGTAGGGAAGTGTTACTTTAAGGGAGGAAGAGGAATGACAACATTTACTCTGTTACAAACAGTTGGACTGGGTTCCCTATTTGGAACTTTGTGAATGTTGCAGGAAACTTTTATACCAACCCAGTTTGGTAAATTTAGTTGACAAGAGTTAAATGTTTTGCTTCAGCATTCAGCAGATTGGCTCCAATAGAGATCAGATTTGATCTTGGGATCATATTGCTAGTAGTTTAAAAAGGCATTGTGTCTTGTAATGATATAGAAGTTTAAATCTCTTTTTTTACAGATTAATTATATTTAAATTTTAATTTCATTCTATTTTCCAAACCAATCCAGTTTATCAATTTATTGTTCTTGCATATGTGCAGGAACAATAAACACTTAAAATGCCCAGGAGGATCCTTTAGAGGTAGTAGGTAGTTCCTGTTATCCAGGTAACCTACAAGGATGGGCTGAAAAGTTCATAAGCTGTCTATGAAGGAGGGATGCTAAAGCTGTGAAATCTTGCTTGCATTAATTTTAACCCTTCTTATTAATAACTGCATTGTTTCTTTCCAGGTAAACTGACATCTGACTGTTCAAAGATGACTTCAAAAGTAACTAGTAATGACTTCTCTTGAAAATCTGCAAAATATGGCATTGTGGTGTTAACAAGTACCTGCAGAAAAAGGGTTTAGCTTCCAATGACATTCATGCTGACACGGTTGCTACATTTGGGAATGTTGCTCCAGCTTTATCAACTGTGCAAAATCAGGCAGCTGAATTTAGGAGGGGTAGGGAGAGTCTTGAAGATGACCTGAGGTCTGGATGTCTTGCAACAGCCACCATCGAGAAAGACATTGATCATGTTCACCACACAGTGATGGATGACAGGCGATTGACTATAAATCAAAGAGCCACTGCTATTAACATATCCCATGAGAGTTGAAAATATTTTGCACAAAGGACTTGGCATGATGTGCCACACCTGACACCTGGTCAAAAGTGCACCTGGCTGATCACATAATGGGGGAAATCTGACATTGTTTGAGGCAGATCCAGCTGGTTTCTTTAAGCCAGGATGAGTGGTGGGTTCAACACATTTTGCCAAAGAAACAATCAATGCAGTGGAAACAGCCCTCCTCACCTGCTCCAAAGAAGACCAAGATTGTTTCATTTGCAGGGAATGTGATGGCCTCAGTTTTTTTGGGGTGCTAAAGGCATTGTATTTATTGACTACCTTCCAAAGGGCCACACCATCAATGGAGAGTACTATGCCAACTTGCTGTGGAAGTTTTGAAAGGCTATCAAAACCAGTTACTCAGGAAATCTGATGAAAGTGGTTTTGTTTCATCATGAAAATGTTCCAGCACACAAATCCTTGATTTCAATGGCTGCTGTGTGTGACTGTAGCTTTGAACTGGCCGATGGCTGCTGTGTGTGACTGTAGCTTTGAACTGGCCGATCAGCCTCTCCATTCTCCTGATTTGGCTCCATCTAACTATCATCTGTTCCTTAGCATGAAAAAACACTTGACTAGGAACCAGTATCACATTAATGATGTCATATCTGCTGTTGATGACTTTTTTGACCAAGATGACAAAAGCTTCGCCATTAGGATCCTAGCACTGTAACGCCAACTCTTTTGTAATGCAAATAAACATGTAACTTTTCTTTAGCAAGTAAGCTGTTCCAGCCCCTTCTTTCATACTTTAACCCCTCTATAGCTACATTCATTAAAAGGGGAACTTGACCTTGTGAGCTACATGGTGATCTCACCAGTGCTGGTGTCATGAAAGAAGCACCAGTGCACTCTGTAAAGTAGTTAGCATTAAGGGCTTCCATAGAAACTGAAGCAAACCTTGTAGTTTGATACAGTCCTTGGACCCTTTGGATCCTGTCAAACCACAATCTATACCAGTATGAAAGATGGATATTTAATGATGATGATGATCCTGATACCCACTGAGGTGAAAAAATTGGGAAAAGCAAAGAATATAATAGAAAATGTAAAGCAACATCTGCTTTATATGATTAGAATTTTAAAAAGGTACAAAAGTGTACCAAAAATGTCTGGATTAACTGAATATTGATTATATGATTATAGATTTCATATGATTATAGACTTTAGCAATATGACTCTTCCAAAATATAGCAATATTGATTTCAACATGGCTTCAGATCAGAATTCTTGCTAAATAATTTCAAATATTATATGTACTAGTTTTTGAAATTTTCTGTTTTCGTTTTCTTTCAATTATGGTAATTTTGTTACAGTAGTTATGATGCCCTTTCTTGCACCATATATATTCACTGGTGTTATTTTACCTCTCATTAAGTCCTTTCAAGGTTCCTCTATTCTAACCTTTTAAGGTTTCCCATTTTCTTCAATTATAGAGCTTTCACAAATGTTTGGAATCATGTAGATGCAATTTAGCAATCGAGGTTCAGGATCTGTCTGGTATTAGTTTAACATTCAAGAATAGATAGGTGATGGTAGTTGAAGACCAACTTAGTCAGAAAGTAGTGTAGACATTATTTTTTTTTTTAAATCTTCATCTCTAATGATAAGGTTAAACTCCCAAAATTTTATTGCTCTTTTCAAATTTATTATTTAAAATGTTTTTTTTTTAAATTTCAAATTAAGGTAAAACAATTTGAGTTGTAATTGAAAAATAGATTTTATTTTGTTACTGCTTTGATGTTTCACTGTTTGTTTTTGTTTTTTGTTATACATGCTTCATATTTTTTGTCTTTTTGCTTTCAATTTCATGTAGGCCCTAAATCCAGAGAGGAATCATCTTCGCCATCAAAGAAACCGATTTCTCCTTTGGATAAAGCCAAACCATATTATTATTGCTCTCTAGAAGGCTTGGAGAAAACAGCCTTACACAGGTCAGCTCAGCAAATGTGCACATTGCAAAATGGAGTTGATCAGCCAACAGGAGATGCTGTGCCAAACCAGGCAGATCAGGTAGCATCAGACAAAAGTGTGTCAGACAAGGCAGCATCAAACAAAGCTACATCAAACAAAGCTACATCAAACAAAGCTACATCAAACAAAGCTACATCAAACAAAGCTATGTCAGACATGACAATGAAGCAAAATGCCAACTGTCTGAACAAAGGACAGCTTCCAGACAAACACAAACTTGTGCTGATATTACAAAACGGTGGTAATTTGAGGTAAATCTTAAAATTTTACTAAACATTTAATCATGTATTCATCTCGTTTGCTGGTCTATGTATGTGTATGTGTATACATTCATATGTGACTAAATGTATGCATATATCTATGTATTTGTATCTGTGTGTGTGTGTGTGTGTGTATAAATAAACACAAAATATATATGCATATTGTGTATATGTATGTAAATGCATAGTTCTGTAAATATCTATATATGTATGAATATATAATAAAGAATAATCCTTAAAAACTAGCAACAACTTAGCACCTGTCTTACAAATATAGGCCATCTTTGCAGATTTGATGTGTCTAAATAACTTTAAATACCACATCCACCTTTAACGAAAGCATATATATTTGTGTGACACAGTCTGGCTCTCATGCAAATTACCATTATTGGAAGTTTATTTTCTGTGAAAAGTTTGTTTCTGAAACTCTCCCATTGACAAACTGACGAGGTGCATAATTCAGTCTGACACTCTTCAGAGCCATCAAAAGCGTTAGCGGCCCACTTCGACTTGAAAGCATCTTTGACATCAATTTTGCAATCTGCATGTGCTTGATGTAGCATCTGCATCATCTCAGATTGATTGGGTGTGGGTATTTTATTCAGAGTTTGAACTAAATTTTCTAGCATTTTCGCTTTCTCTATTTTGCAATATTTTGCTTTCAGTTGTTTGTGCAAGTGCATGTCGTTAACTTGAACAAATCCAGTGAAACCACCACTGATGATGACTCACACATAACCCTTTTTCCAGAGGGCATCTCTCACCTCTGCCATCAAATGCACCATGTAATCACCGGGCACATAAATGGCAGAGTTTGCATGTGAAAATATATTGAATCGGTTTGGAAGGTTTTCAATGGTACAAAGCAGCTGTTCTGATCCATAAGAACCTTTAGGAGACCATTGATATTTCATTGTAGGTAGGGCATTCAGTAGTGATGGTCTTTTTCCAGTTCCTTTAAATATAAACTCTGGGATAAGATTGATTTTGGTATCATTGCTAACCTGGGTGAACACTGTGATACATTCCCTAGACAAATGGTGGTTTTCATTGATGAATGTATCTTGATTTCTGAATGATAAAGTAGCTTGTCTGCTACTTTCATTCTGTTGCAAGGACATTTTATCTCCATTGATAATTAGGAGGATCTACACCAAATTTATCATGGAAATAACGACACACATTCCATATGATCTTCAAATAATCCTGAATGCACTCAACACATTGCTCTTAGGAGATTGAAATGTGTTTGTTTGGAAATTTCAGTGATACCCCATACTCTTTTTGTCAACCTTTCATCCGGCTTTTTGGAAAACAAAACTTTTCTTCAGTTAGTGTGTCTGGGTGTTGCCAAATGCACTCCTCATAAAATTTCTCAGCCTGTAATAGGAAAAGAGCTTGTAGTAATCTCACTTGCAGTAATGTTCTAACTTCCACAAACCATTCAAATAGGGCATCTCTCACGCCTGGTACTTTTGTTTTACAACCTCATCCAGTGACTTTGAAACATTTCTTTGGATTTTTTTCAGCACTGTCAAGTTCATCTTTCAGATATTTTTCATAGCAGCATTTGACTATTTGATTCTGCTGTTAATGTAGCCAGAGTTTTTGACACTGGCCAAATTTGAGCAAAATGAACAAACTGCTTCTGGGACCTGAAGTTTCCTTTTAGCATCCCAATGAGTTTTCCCTTTCATTTGCTCTAATTCAGAATCATGCTCCACTTTGCATTTGTTCACCATGATATCAAGTGCTTGCTTTTCTTCTATGGAATAATTTCCATACATTGCACCATGAAATGCTCTTTTCTCTGCCATGATGTTATGAAAAATGGTTCAAAGAGAAATTACTTGTGTCATGTTGATAAATCCTTATTCTGTAAAAAGCTTGTACTGTAAGGATAAACAGTTCGTCATTAAAGTTCTTAGTTTGTGTGGAATTTGTGTTGGTGATTGGTCAAGAAATTGTAGAGAAATTAAAAATGAAGATTTGTTGACTACAGTGTGGAGTAGCAGTAAATTCATGCGTATGTTACAGATGGAGGCAGTTGTCCAGCCTCAAGTTTTTATAAACTCTGGCTGGTTGTAATTGACAGCAATGTCTTTGTTTTCTATATGTCCTGAAGCAGATGTGTTGTCTCGAAATGATTGATCTTCTTAGGGTTGAAGGTTATCAATGCCCTAAAATGTTGAAGGCATACCCACATAAACGTTGACTACATATACTGTGGATAAATATTTTTCTTCCTTCCGCTATGAAAACAAATAGAACACTCTAGGTTTTCTTCCCATTCTTGTCATTAGTTTTTTTTTTTTTTTTTTTTTTTTTTTTTTGTCATGCTGATTTAGAATTTGTCAGTAAAAATAATAATGACTTCACCAGAGTTTTTTGTTTTGTACTAGTCACGGGAGTCAGTTTAATCGACTTTCCCCCTTCCCTTTAAATTGCTGGCCTTGTGCCTAAGCATCGGGCAACATGCCTTGCAGCATAGTTATGGCCCATTACGTTCTGAGTTTAATCCCGGTGTGGTTAGCTTTACCTTTCATTCCTCGATTAAATAAAGCATCAGTAATGTACTGGGTTGCTTTAATCCACTTGTCCCCACAAACTGTTGGCCTTATGCCTAAATGAGAAATCATTATTTAAAATTTTCTTGGCTGTCATACTTGATTTTTTTTTTTTCTAAAACCAGAATTATTTAATTTATATATACCATTTATTTTATAACATGGTATTACTTGTAATGTTCTTTTTTGTCATATATATATATATATATATATATATATCATCATCATTATCATCATTTAACGTCTGCTTTCCATGCTAGCATGGGTTGGACGATTTGACTGAGGACTGGTGAACCAGATGGCTACACCAGACTCCAATCTGATCTGGCTGAGTTTCTACAGCTGGATGCCCTTCCTA
>NC_068986.1:91767847-91775722 GCF_001194135.2 Octopus bimaculoides | reverse complement strand
TATATATATATATATATATATATATGTTTTTAACGTAAGGGGTTAAACTCTGAGTATAAAAAGACATAACCAAAACCACAACATATTTTGTCTGTTTTATCAGTTCAGCCATTTAACCATGTTGTTAAGTTTCTGTTTTGTTTTTTGTTTTTTGTTTTTTTTTGTAATTTTCAGTCAATTGCAAGCTCGTACAGCATTTGCTCTTTATCTAACCAAAGTCCAGCAAAGACTTGTGGCTGAAGCAAACTCAAATGAACCAAGTGATGTTGATTCATTAACTGAACAAATGGTAAGCTATAGTCTTATTCACTTCTCATCCACACTAATTTATGTTACTGTCTTCAACAGTTCCTCTCCATACTTTTTGTTTTCAATCAAAACTAATCAAGATATTGCTATTCTGATGGTGGTGGGGGTTCTTTTTGACAGTTGGAAACCTCAGTATTTTGATAGTTTGTTATTAAATTGAAACTGCTTTTACTCTCTAAACATAACTAAAGTTTAAAGACGGTTTGGAAGATCAAAAAACAGAAATTATTCCCAAGAATATTTAACATGAATCCAAAGGCCCAGTCTTTGGCAATACAATAATGCGCTTACAGAGAACAGTAGGATGGTAAGCAACTTCAGGCCAATCAGTTGAATTGTCTTTCTTTGTATGTCATCTGGGAAATTTGTATATGCAACAGTTGATCCATCTCAGATGTTTGAGCAGTATTTCTCTGTAGATAGTTACCTGTCTTTTATAGATTCAGCAGTTGTTGTTGGAGGAGGCTGAAGTACTTTATGAATCTAAAGAGAAATCTAGTCATTGTGATATCATTTTGGCTATGTTTATGTACATTCAATAGGAAAGATCCTCAGTGGCTGTGAAGCCTAGCATTTATTGCAACTTTGATGATTCTAATCAGATACTGTTCATATTTAGATTGGAAAGTATGAGGTTTTCTTGCTGTGTAGTGATTGTGTCTCTATGTTGTTGAAAGACACAAAATTGGAATGTCGTCACAGGAGGATATTTTCAAGGTTTCTATTGATGGCCTCAGTGCAGATTTAGTGTGAAGTCTCATGCATGCAGATGATGCTTGTAGATAGGAGTTAGTAATTAGGAGTGGCATCATCAATACAAGAATTGGTGGTGATGGAATTGACAGTAAGTAGATTCTTGTTTAAAAAGAAGAGTGTGGAGGAGAAAACTAAACAACCATGGAACACAGTGGAGTTGATGATGCTACATCAGCACTGGTGCAAAATGACAGTAAGTCACTAACCCATGAGATGAAAAATGGATGGGGTCTATAAACTGGTTATATTTTGCCTGGGGATTTGTATAGCAGACACAGTTGAAAACTTTGCTAATGGGAAATTGGATCTCCAGTAGATGTAGCTTTATGAAAGCTGTTGCTGGTGTTTATTAAGGAGGGAGACAAATTCAAGTTTATGGGAAAGGTAGTTAATAGCTGTTAATAAAAGATGACAGTTGACCAAGACAGGTTGCTCTTTGTGGGAATGTTTTACTGTTGCAAGCTTCCAAAAAATCACATGTCCCTATACAGTAAGAGAAAGAGGTTGGTATCTGAAAAGTGACAAGGACAGCTACTAACTACCTTTCCCTTGAAGAGTTTGGTAAGGATAGTGGCTTGCTCTAGGTGTATTGAGAGTAATGGAAAGAATATTGTCAGAACTGATGGCTTTGTTGGTTTGAAACAATTTGGAGTTCCTTCACACTTAGTATGTATGATGCAAGCCTGGTCAAGTAGAAAGGGATGTTTATTGGGGAGACTTACTTTGAGAATGGTTAATTTTAAAAATATATCACTGAAGTTTATCACTGCTATTTTGTAATTTCTTTTTCCTGTTTATCAATTTGCCTAAATTGCATACAGGCATTCAGGCAGTTGTTATTTTTCTCTAGTTTTTGTTTTACTGCCACCACACAACCAAGAAGTACTAAGCAACTACTACAACCTACAAAACAAATCCCACTAATACAGTTGTTTAAAACTAGAATCACTTCACCAATACCCCACCACAATCACCCCTTTATAACCATTACTACACTACCACAAAAAAAAACAACAAAAAAACACTACAACTACCACTGCTACCATTTTCTATTATGAACTAGGATCTGGTGATACGTTTTCTAAAGAGAGCTGCTGCCAATTTACAGAGAAATTTCCAAGTCATTGCCCCCAGTAAGAAACTTGCAGTAAAGGATCGTTGCAGAGTCTTAGCAAAAGAACTATCTGAGTTTGTGAGACATTACAAAAAGGTAAGAATGAGGATGTAAATCTTGCATAGAGACTACCTTTCTGAGTTTACAACTAGCAATCAAGCAGTATTGAGTGTATGTAAAATAATATTTATAGTTAAGTACTAATGTTGATTTTATCAATTTGAACTCTTCTCTACGAATGTTTGGCTTGATGCCTATGTTAGAAACTATTATTAATAGTGGTGAATAACAGAATTGGTAGAATGTCTTGTAGTAATTAATTACAGCCATTTATCTTTCAGGGTCAAATCCTACTAGGAGTGATTTTTTTTTTTCCTTTATTATTATTATTATTATTATTATTATTATTATTATTAACCTCTCATTCTTCCTGGGTGAAGCAGTTCATTACTGGGGTTGATTTGATTGACTGCAACCATATCCTCTTTCCCCTAAATTTGCAACCATGTATCAAACTTGGAAATCTTTATTCTGCTACAATCAAAGCAGTAGAGGTGGCAACAATAAGTGCTGTACAGAATGCCTTACAGCAGTGGTAGTCCGCGGACCAGCACCAGTCCGCGAGCCATCAGCTGCCAGTACGCAGTGAGTTTCCAGAAAAGAAAGGAGCATTATAAAATGTTTATGTAATATTGTATTATTTGTTTACAAAATAAATATAAGATAGAAAAAAAATTGTCAACTTTTCTTATATCCATTATATATATTGTTTCTGGTATAAATTAATATTACTAAAAAATATTACCAGTCCCAGACACATTGGAAAGAAACTGCCGGTACGTCACATTAGGTAGTTTGAGAAGCACTGTCTTACAGTATTTGGCTATATCAGTTTACATTTTGAGTTCAAATTCCATTGGGTATACTGTGACTTTTGGTTTTCCTGAGAATTTTAGAATAAGTACCAGACTGAGTTCTTTTAATCAACTGCTTCTATTTTCCAAAATATGTAGGCTTGTACTAATGTTCAAAACCTTATGTCATCATAATTATTGTTTTAGTCGTTGTTATGTAAGAGACGATGAACGATGGCTAGAAGAATATTGAGCTATATCTGATAACCAGTTGATCAAGCAAGAGGGGGCCTCATTTCAGTGAGAGGAGCTGGTGTGCAATGATGATGTCAAGAGGTAGGCCCCGATACACCATGCATTCTCTCTTGATGACCCTATACACTTGCTGGCTTCTGGTATGTGGAGCTTTCAATTGGTAGCACATGCATGTGCAAGCTGTTTGCAAAACAACATTGTAGTACAGTTAGAACTGTGAAGGATGTAAGAATGATAAAGAGCGAGACAAAAATACCTATTGGTATTTAGATGTTTCTTTACATTTCAGAGTTGAAATCCAACTAGGATTAATGTTGAATTTGTCCTTCCAGTGTTAATAAATACCAGTTGAGCAGTGGGCTCCATATAATTGAATACAGGCTCCCCCTAAAATCTCTGACCTTGCCTCTCTGTTAGAACCCCTTATCGTAATACTGTATTAAGGCAGTGAAGTGACAGATTAGATAGATATATGTATTTAGTATTTGTAAAGACTTGTATATTTGGGATACAACCTTACATTTATGCATGTTGGCCTGTTCTCATCTTTTGATTTATAGCCCAGGGCAAGCCTAATTGAGTAGACCATGTGAGCAGTGGCATTCTAGTCATAATCATTTCTTTTTTCAGGTTCACATTACCCCTCATCTTTTTTGTTTTGTTTTTTGTCTTTTCTTTTAAGAAGGTAAGATGTGACCTGAGAGAAAGTTGGCTGCTATTTCTTGCAGGTGTTCAGCAACCATACAAGTTCTTCTGTTGGCTCAAGTTTTATGATGTAGTTTTTCTACTTAATCATAAGATTATTTGATACACTATCCAAAAGTAAATGACTAAATCCAACTTCACTGGAAATATAATCTCAACAAAAAAAATGTTAGTAATTTACTGATGTATCAGAGAAGGAATGTATTTTAGATTGGAGGAGTTGGTCATAGTTTTCTTTAGTTAGTGCTGGATCTGTGTAGAATCCATTTCCTTTCCTAATGGAAAAGGGAATGTGAGATCCACTGTGCATTAACCACAAATATAATGATCTTCAGACTTCAGGGAGAGATGGCAGGTGGATAGATGCACTGCTGGACACATCATCGTCATTTAACATTCATTTTCCATGCTGGCATGGACTAGACAGTTTGACCAGAGCTGGTAAGCTGGAGAGTTGCACCACGCTTCAGCCATCTGTTTTGGCTTGGTTTCTATTGCTGGATGCCTTTCCTAATGCCATCCACTTTCCAAAGTGTACTGGTGTCTTTTATGTGTCAATGACACTGGTGACTTTTACATGTCACCAGCGCTTAGGAAAGTTAGATCTGCAGTTTATTTTATTGTCTTTTTTTTTATTCCTTCAGGAAACTCATCAATTCAAGAAGCTTTTACATAATGAGCCAGAGAAAGCAAGTCCAGGAATCAATGATGAAGAGTTCAACAATTTCATGTCAACTTCTGAGTGAGTTTTGGCTTTCTTTTCATATGTGCACATGTGCAAATTCACACACACACACATTTTCTGTGTGTGTGTCTCATTCTTTTGCACATATGTTGACATATCTATAATAAAAATCAGTCTGCCACACATCTGTATTTCTTTGTCTTGTATGTTGTGTAACAAAATTGAGAGTAAATTTGGAAACAATTATTGTTTTCTAACTATTTAACAAAAGGACTTGCACAAACGTACACATAATTATAGAGGTATGTGTGTACAAGTCTTTTATCGTATTTCAGTCATTAGACTGTGGCCATGCTGGGGCACCACCTTGAAGAGTTTTAGTCAACTGAATCAACCACAGCACATTTCTTTTTTAAGCCTGTTACTTTTTCTATTGGTCTCTTTTGCCAAACTGCTAAATTACAGGAATGTAAACACATAAACATCAGTTGTCAAGCAGTGTGTGTGTGGGGCAAACACACACACACACACACACACACACACACACACACACACACACGCGCGCGCATATATACAACAGTCTTCTTTCAGTCTCTTTCTATCAAATCCATTCACGAGGATTTGGTCAGTGTGAAGCTATAGTAGAAAACACTTGCCCAAGTTGCCATACAGTGGGACTGAACCCAGAACCATGTGCTTATCTGCATTTTGTCTGTCTTTATGTCCGAAGTTTAAATTCCACCATGGTCAACTTAGCCTTTCAGCATTGATGGCTTAAATGAAGGTTGAGTACAGGGATTGATGTTATTGACTAGCCCCTCCCACCAAAATTTCCACCCTTGTGCTTACAGGAGAAAGGATTATTATAAGGATTATGACATGGCAGAACTGTGATGGCACATGGGAAAACCATTAACATGGTGAAAAATTTGAAATGGTGTTTTATGTATTATTCAGAGAGAGCATTACTCACAGATTTCAGAACAATTTAAATTTTTCAAATATTTTAATTTTTGATTGTGATATGCCTTTTTTTTTTCTCTTTATTTTGGATGAGCAGATACAACCCAGTGTTTCAACTTCAGTTTTCTCAAAAAAGGCCTATTTTCTTATTTCTCTATTGCCCATAAGGGGCTAAACATAGAGGGGACAAACAAGGACAGACAAAGGGATTAAGTCGATTACATCGACCCCAGTGCGTAACTGGTACTTGATTTATCGACCCTGAAAGGATGAAAGGCAAAGTCGACCTCGGTGGAATTTGAACTTAGAACGTAAAGACAGACAAAATACCGCTAAGCATTTCGCCCGGCATGCTAATGTTTCTGCCAGCTTGAGAACTAAAAACTTTTCACAACTTAAACCTTTCCCCCATAAATAAAATGGGTAGGACTACTGGTATTCAATCTATAGCCACAACTAGGATATAAAAACATTGACCGCATTTTTCTCAGTTGTTTATTTAGCAACACCTGATAGGTTTTCCCCTGTGCCATCACATTTAAGCATCAAACATATAATGCCTTGCAGTATCTGTTTAGACTGATTATGTTCAGAGTTCAAATCCCAGCCAGGTGAAGTTTGCCTTTCATCCCTTTGAAGTTAAGGTAAAGTACCAGACAACTACCGGACT
Organism: Octopus bimaculoides; assembly: GCF_001194135.2. NCBI lineage: Eukaryota > Metazoa > Mollusca > Cephalopoda > Octopoda > Octopodidae > Octopus > Octopus bimaculoides. The sequence goes on along the minus strand of NC_068986.1, from coordinate 91,769,411 downwards.
CGGTGTATCAGCTAACGTCTGCTCTCAAGATATATGGCCTTGTACCAAAATTACAAATAATTATTATAAAGGTGGTTAGCTGTCAGAATTCTTAGTTCATTGGAAAAATGCTTTACAGTAATTCTTTCTGCTCTTTACATTGAGTTCAAATTCTGCCAGTCAGCTTTGTCTTTCATTCAAAGTCCTGCTGCATTTCACATGGAACATTTCGTCCTCTAAAGTTATCTTGATGTACAAGCCAGACCTATCTTTTTTGGTGTGAAAAATTCAACTTCTTTGCCGGAAAATATGGTTTTGTCATTACTATATCAGAGCTATTTATTATACAGATTTATTCTCCCTCTCTCCATATTTTGAGTTCAAATACCACAAGATGGATTATTGTAGTTCTATGTCTCACTTTTTGATTTCTAATTCCATTGTGGAAAAGAGGGGTCATTTTTGTCTTTAAAATTCCAGGCTCAATGAAATAAGTACCTGCAATATCGTGGCATTGAAGTCAAACATCTATTCACCCTTTTCAACTAAAGCCTCATGACATAAAGAAGTAATGTAATTTCTCTCTCACTCACACTCACACACAATTCTTTAAGTTCTTCATTGTTTCCTCCTTGGCCTCAACTCCCTCTTTCAGTGAGAATGAGCTGGAACTAGTGTTGACGACTTACACCAAGCTGCGGAAGTCTGGCAGTATTTTTTTGGGCAATTGCTGCACTGGTGATGGAGCTGCCAGCCACAACCAGGCTGGGGACAGAGACAACAAACCCCCAAAAGTGTTTTGTCCAGGAGACTCGAACCAGGGACAAAGGCAGACGAAATCTTCACAGCACCGTTTGGCAAAACGTAAGTGTAGACATTTTGGTGTTCCTTGGCTCTAGGTCATCTTTGAATCAAACAAATATATGATCAAAAGCATGATCTGTTTCCTTTGTTGTCTATCTACCTCTCTTTCTCTTTCCCCTTCCATCTCGTTCTCTTTCTCCATCTCCTTCCACTCTGTTGCCTTCCACCTCTCCATCTCCTTTACCTTTCCTTTGTATCTTTTTTATTTCTCCCTTAAACTGACTCCTTCCACCTTCACTTATGTCCTCTGTCTCATTTTCATGTTCTGTGTGCGTTTCCCTAATCTCCTATTCGCTATCTTTCTCTCTCCAGCAACAATGTTACCTAGGAACACACCTCAAACACCAAAATCTCCATGTCTTCCTTCTGCTGGTTCAGACACATCAGTTGGTAAGTTTGATTTTCTCAAAATGGCCGTATCCCTTGCTCCTGTATGTAGTAGCTTTCAAAAAATTGATGCAGTCACTGCATGTGTGTACATCATCATCATCATCGTTTAACGTCCGCTTTCCATGCTAGCATGGGTTGGACGATTTAACTGAGGACTGGTGAAACCAGATGGCTACACCAGGCTCCGATCTGATTTGGCAGAGTTTCTACAGCTGGATGCCCTTCCTAACGCCAACCACTCAGAGAGTGTAGTGGGTGCTTTTACGTGTCACCCGCATGAAGGCCAGTCAGGCGGTACTGGCAACGGCCACGCTCAAAATGGTGCATTTTA
>NC_068986.1:91745079-91767594 GCF_001194135.2 Octopus bimaculoides | reverse complement strand
AATGGTGCATTTCATGTGTCACCCACACAAGAGCCAGTCCAGGGGCACTGGCAACGATCTCGCTCAAAAAATTTCATGTGTCACCCGCACAAGAGCGAGCCCAGAGGCACTGGCAACGATCTCACTCGAAAATCCTACGACAGCCCCGCACAAGAGCCAGTTCAGGGGCACTGGCAATGATCTCGCTCAAAAAATTTCATGTGTCACCCGCACAAGAGCCAGTCCAGGGGCACTGGCAACGATCTCGCTCGAAAATCCTACGACGGCCCCGCACAAGAGCCAGTCCAGGGGCACTGGCAACGGTCTCACTCGAAAAATTTCATGTGTCACCCGCTTTGCCATAAAAACAAAGCCTGCTTCTATCTCACTTATGCATAATCTTATTGATGATGATTTTTTTATCAATATATAAACTGTGAATAGTCACATGAAATGTGAATAGCAACTGTTGTTCCTTTTTCGATGGTGCTTTGTTATATTATCTACAATCTACAATTATTCTATGTATATTAATATATCATTCAATGCATAAATTAATGCATTTTCTTTTCCAATTTTATTTTTTCTAATTTTTATTTTCATATTTTTGTCACTTTTTATAAATGTTACTCTGTATTTTTTTATATTTTATATATTTTGTTCTGTAGAAACCCATGAAGAAAAAACTGTCAAGGAAGCACTCCAGTCTTTGACTAAAAAACAACAGTTGCGTCAGTACTCGGCAAAGGAAGGTAGCAGAGTCCTTTCTCAGGTCTCTAATGCAAAGCCAGGTGCCTTTAATATACATAATCGCTCTAGAAGTTTAGACAGAAAGTGCAAGACGCCACCCATACTTTTACACTCTGCTTCCTCATCACAAAGTGTCAACCAGAACTTGAAGACTCCAGAAGAAAACCTAAATTTTGTTAAAGTTTTTTGTGCTCGACCAAGTTCCAGTAACCGAAGCAAAAGCCATCTCAGACTTTCCCCTGATTCTCCATCGCCTCCTACATTAAACAAGTGCCCATCAGATTCTCCAAAGACAGTGACTGCACTATGCTGTCAGCTGGCCAATAACCACCTTACAAAGCACAGCTTATCACTTACTGGCAGTTGTCCGCACTTGGCAGTCTCAAATGGTCATAAGGATGACCCCTTGCAACAGCTCATTCCAAACCAGAAGCTGTCTGCTTCAACAGCCTCTTCAGCCAGTGATCTCACCTCAGGATCTTCTGATTGGTCTGTAGTTGATCCTCATGCTGATGTTAAAGTTAACCAAGGCCTGAAGAAGCCTGATTTCCCAAAAAAGTATGTTAGCGACACTGAAGATTTGGAATTCAAGTTCTTCCAAAAGCAAAATCATAAGCCGAAGATCTTGAAACAAAATGTAATCCGTGCAAGGAAAAGCACCCACCCAACATTACCTACCGTATCTCCTAAAATGCAGCAATCAAAATCCCCTTTCCTCAAAATAGGAGTGCCTGGTCAATTATATAAAGCTGACAGGTATGTATGTTTCATTTCTTGCTTTTAGCTGTTAAGGTCTCAATCCCAAGTGAAAGCTTACTTCTAAGCTTTAAAAAATTTTGATTAGTCCTAACAGAAATGTTTCCAGCTTTTTAGCTGAACTCTACATCTTTCAAGCCATCCCCACCATGAGCTATCTCTCCTCAAAATCACACCCTGCTATCTTTTAAAACAAAGAACACATTGGATAATGTAGTCTGGAGTACACTATTCCAAAAAAAAAAAAAAAAAAAAAATACAGTATAGTTGAGGCTGGAAGGTTTTGTGGGAAGCCCTGTTACATTGGGACTGATTTGAGACTAACACATCATCACTTCACATCACCATACTTCCACATGACCCTTGCATGGCATTATACCACATCATGTTACACAGTTCACTCTGTAAGGTGGTTGCTGTTAGGAAGGGTTTCCAGCCATAGAAACCAAGTCAAAATTCATTGTTTGATGTATGTCCAGTTTTCCATACTAGCAATGAATAGGATTTGGAATCCTGGGAGATATATTTTTGGCACACTAATATAATCCAGATCAGGCTAACCACATCGAATGATAGGGAACATACAGAATTGTTTAAGATAATAAAACTATAATTTTTGAAGATATATAATTCTCCATTCTTATTTATGAGGTCTTGATTTTATATATATTAATAAAATACAGGGTAGCAAAAAAATTTTAGAAATTTTATTTACCACCAGTGGTCTAGCGAGGGTAAAAAACAGTCAATAGACTATGTATTATTCATTTAAAATACGGAGATGCCTGTAATAGGACATCTAACCCGCTTGAAATAGCAGCAAGACTACATACCACAAAAAGTAGGGATAATTTCGAAAGGGAATGAAAAATAAAAACATTTACCAATCTATATTCTGTACCATGGTTTCAAGTCAATTTTAGTAAGATCTTACTAAAATTGACTTGAAACCATGGTACAGAATATAGATTGGTAAATTTTTTTATTTTTCATTCCCTTTCGAAATTATCCCTACTTTTTGTGGTATGTAGTCTTGCTGCTATTTCTAGCGGGTTAGATGTCCCATTACAGGCATCTCTGTATTTTAAATGAATATATATATGTATATATATATATATATATATATATACATACATACATACTAGTCTAACTTTTAATTAAAACATGCAGACCTTATTTACACAAATACTTTTTATATTTTATATGTATGTATATATATATATATATATATATGTGTATATATATATAGACACATATGTATGTATTAATGCATATATAAATGTACTTATATACATAAAACTAGAGACCTTAATTATCATTCTAGCATAAAATTACCAATGAAAACAATTATGCAATGTCAATATATTTTGAGCGTAGCCATTGCCAGTACTGCCTGACTGGCCTTCGTGCCAGTGGCACGTAAAAGCACCCACTACACTTCCGAGTGGTTGGTATTAGGAAGGGCATCCAGCTGTAGAAACTCTGCCAAATCAGATTGGAGCCTGGTGCAGCCATCTGGTTCGCCAGTCCTCAGTCAAATCGTTCAACCCATGCTAGCATGGAAAGCGGATGTTAAACGATGATGATGATGATGATATATATGTAATCAAAGAAACAAGTCACCACAAACCCTTTAACAAGTTCAACCTTAAAAGAATGAAGAACAATGAGATATAAAAGATTCTTAGTATCACTCAGTAAAACTTTTCAGTTGCTCTCCAGTTATCTATTTAAAGCTGTATATGACTAGGGTACATCCACACTTAGTTTGCATCACCAATCTGGAACCCCTATCTTGCTCAGTACAACAGTCACCTGGAAACTGCTCAGAAATGTGCAACCAGATGAATACTCACCGACAGGAATCTACCTTACTCTGAATGTTTTGCTTATCTGGGCATGAACACAAACCTCTAACATTTGGCAACTGACTTGGTAGACACCCACAAGATTATCCACCATCTTTCCAACAACAACCTTGGGCACTTTTTTGAATTCCATATGTCTAACACTTGTGGACATGCTTACAAAATCAAAAAGCTTTCAGAAACAATTTTTTCATGCTCAGAATTGCTGAAGCATGGAATAAATTACTTGTATCAGTTGTTAGCTGTTAAGACATTATATCCTTCAAAACTTTCATGCTTCCCGAAATTCACCAACTGTACACCTGATGCCTCCACCTCCGTTTCTTTTTTTTCTTTAGATTTTCGCTGTTTATTTCCTGTGCATGTTCTGTTCATGCAGTTTTGGTTACTTTTTCTGATGAGTTGTAATGCACCTCAGCACTGTATATAATAAGTTCATTATTATTTAGACAACAAGCATATCAAACATTTATTCCCATCATTAGCTGTTTAACGGATATCACATTGGTTTTGACACCTGGGCAGTCCCATTCAATCCAGCAGTGTCGACAGCATTAAAAACGTAAACACTTCCTGTGAATTAATAGACAAGTAATATCAATGTAATGTCCATTACATCTACATACATACACATACACACATGCGTGCGCGCATGCACATTTAAATACATACAAATATAAATATTAGTTTGTCATTGTTGACCACTGTCAACCAAGGACACTAGATGGAAGAAGATGATGAGGCATGGTGTGCCTGACTATTGCTGATTAGTCTGTGTTCTTTGCAGGTCTTTGCACTTGTGGTCTGTTGGGACTGAAGGCAGGGAGTTGACTATGGACTGGTGCAGTTCACATTTTCTTTGTGCCCCTGCAATCCCGTTCTGTTCATAGGCACCTTAATTGCTGCAGCTTTGCTAGGCAGGGCCATCTTGCACTTTCATTTCCCAGGTGTTGGGGTTGATCTCAAAGCTCTTCAGTGAGGCTTTAGAATCCTTGAAGTGCTTTTCCTGTCCACCTTTCATGCACTTTGCTTCTGCCAATTTACTATAAAGCAGTCTCTTGGGGAGTTGTGCGTCAGACATTTGAAGAAGGTGGCCTGCCCACCTGGCTTGATTTTTCAATAGCTTTCTCAGGCAGTTCTTTACACCTATATAAATATGTGAGTGTATGTATACAGACACATACTTAAATGGAATTCAATAACCTGGTACCAATGTATTTATGCAGGCTGAATTAACTAGAGATCATTCAGTTAACCTGCACAAATCACATTCTGCCATCATAACCAAGATTCTCACCTATCGTAGCAGAATGTCATTTGTGCTACTTCATTGAATTAATTACCAGCTAATTCGGTCAGTATAAAATCAGTGGTACTAGACCACTGAATTAAATCCCACTAAAAGATTCCTTATCCATCTTTCCTATATTGAGTATGCTTTCTTCTAGTTTTGTATCAATGTACACACACATATATATCTTACCATATATATTAATGTATACACTTGTATATTCCAGTTGTACTATTGTACCGTCCAACAACGCTAAGAAATGTGAACAAAAAGTTCAGAAAGTGAGATGTATCAGTTGCAGACATTCTACATTATAACATTCTGACATCCCATCAGATTTTAAAGACGACTGCTTTCAGAAGAAAGATTACAGAAGGAAACAAAGAAGAAAAAAACCCATAATCTTTGCTCAAGCTTGTTATTAAGCAGATGTATTACCCCCTTATCAATTGAGTGATTATATACCTTCTTCTACACATGTATGTGTGTAATGGAATGACAGGCTTATGCAAATGACAATTCAAGAATAAAATAGAGAACAGAAACAAGGACAAACTCCTTGGCGCTAATAAAGCCCAGGCATGACCAATTTTCGGCAATGTCCCTGTATGGCACCTTTGTCCAGTCACTGGACATTGTGTGATTTAATTACCATCAAAAGATAGCATTGTTATTTCTTTTTTTTTTTTTTTTGGTCTTTATTATTAACAAGTTTGTACCATTTAATATTTGTTCATGTGTGTAAGTGAATATATATGTGTGTGCATATATATATTTGCGTATATATATGTGTGTATACATATACATGTGTGTGTATACGCATATGTATATTACTTGTATATGTATGAATGTATATAAAATCAAAACAGTCATGAATGCTATTTAACATGCAAATGTACCATTAATCACTTTTGTTCCCTCTTGTTAAAATCTAACCACAAACCAAATGTGATTCTAATGTTATGTCTGCTTTAAGTATCTGTGATGACTCTATCATAATATAATTGTTTGTTTCAAAACCTGATCTCAGATCAATTCAGTTGACAAACTTGTACTACTCATATATATATATATATATATATATATATACATACATACACACACATGCATGTGTGTGTGTGTGTGTGTGCGCGTGCATGCATGTACAAGTGTGAGTGTATGTATTTATATATATACACACACACACACACCTTTTTATAAGACTAATAATGCTTGGCAACCCTTGCTCTTGTCTTCCAAGTTCCCTGGTCATTTGATATTACTGTTGTCTTTGCACTAAGTCACATGCTAATATTCACAGCAAAAAAAAAAAAAAAATTATGAGTTACATCCCAGAGTGTGAGTATGAACTTTTCCCAAATGAGCAAATAAAAGGCAAAATATTGTGATATCCAGACATGTCACTGAGAAGTTGAATTTCTAATGAAAGCGGGTAGTGGGGAGGATTCTGATATTTGGTCTCCTTTGATTTTTAAAGTATTTTTGATGTTGAGGGTAACATGTTTTGGTGTTTAGGCTTTTGGTTTTTTTTTTAATTTTATTTTAAATTCTGGTGCTTCTTTACTTGAAAATTTTTCAAGGTGTATTTAAGGTGTTTATCAGGAATAATGTTTCAATATAACACATATAGATATATATATATATACACACACATACACACACACGCACACGCACACAATACACATTCAGACATGCATACGCGCACACATACATTCATACTCACAACGTACAGGCATTCATACACACATGCACAAACATTTACGAAAAACTGCAACAATGATAACACAAGCAAAACAAAATTTATTGTAATTGAAGTATATACATAAAGATCTATCAAAATCCCATTAGATAATGGATATGTCATAAATATATTCTAAATATGTCCTTAGCTTTCAATCAAAGTAAGCACGAAACATTCTCATCCAACTATATGAAAAGTTACCTAACAATATTGGCGTAATATGGTATGTTATTTTACCTGAAGATGTAAGGTGTAACTAATTGTAGTTCCTGTAGTTCAAGCAATAAAGAACGAATCGGTAGCTTTGACATATACAAAACACAAATAGTGTAAACCAGTTACATATATCATCTGGGCAGCAACCTCATGTGTGTTTCAAAGCTCTTATACAAATACTGGCTACCATATATCATTGTACCATGGGGTTACTCCATTTACTGGATATACACGTGAGAATCCATTAGTGTATGCAGAATTCATATAGAATGAACAGGTTTTAATCACAAGTCACAACAGTTGTTTCTGTGCATTAGTAACAGCCCTTAATTGCTGAGTTTTCCATATCATACTATGATATATATAAACATGATCCAGCAGTGGCTTTGCACCTGCATGTCATCAGGTGACTGGCTTTGAGTAATGGTTTTTCTACAGCTGGATGCTCTTTCTGTTGACAACTCTGACCTGTTTCCAAGCAAGTTGATATTTCCCCATGGCCAGACATGTTTTCCATGGAAGACTAAAAATAACATGATCACTTGTATGACACTGATGCCCATTTACAATCATCACATAATATCAAGACAAGTGAACATGCATGCACACGCATGCATCTGTGTACACACACACACACACACACACGGTTTCTTTCAATTTTTGTCTGTCAGGTCCACTGAGAAAGCTTTAATTGGCTTGAGGCTATAGAAGACATTTGCCCAAGATGTCATGCAGTGGGAATGAACACAATAACATCTTGTTGGAAAGTCATCTTAATGACATGGCTACACCTCTGCCTATACAGATTTTTAGAATTAAAAAAATTTCTTTACTTGGAAATAGTTAAGGTTTGATAACAGAAACTGCATGCAGACATAAAATTCTGTCTCAAACAACCATGCTAGTACAGAAAAATGGACATTAAGCAAACAAACAACTGTGTGCGTACGTGCGCGCGCACGCACACACACACTCTGTGTGCATGTATATTTAATAAAAACTTTGTTTTAATCACTACCAACTCAAATATCTACATTTTTACAAAGAAAGTTATATATAGGTGCAGTATGGCTTTGTTATAAGACATTTGCTTCCCAACCTCATGGTTTCAGGTTCAGTCCCACTATATGACACTTTGAGCAAGTGTCAGCTACTATAGTCGCAAAGCCTAGTGGGCTGATTTGGTAGGCAGAAAATGAAAGAAGCTTGTCATATTTATATGTATGTGTTGTATTTCTGATATTTTGCCTTGACATTGCATGGTAGTTGTAAACGAATGTCACCTTCATTTCCAGTCTTCCATGAAAACATGTCTGGTCATGGAAATATATTATTTTACTTGGAAACAGAGAGGGTTGGTGATAAGAAAGATATCTCTGGCCATAGAAAATCTGCCTTACCAAATTTTGCTCAATCTATGCAAGCATGGAAAAGTCGCCATTAAAACAGTGATGATACATATTTTGTTGGTCTTTACATCCTTGATAGACCTAAAATGTTCATAACTAGATATAGCCCTCAGCTTCTGGATAGCCATGAAGTAGACAAATACTTAAGAATTAATCAACAATTTTTCCCTTAAAAAACAATACCCACAAATATGAATAGGTTGACTTAGATATTACAATCAACTTACTGATAAGCACAAATTATATTATGAGAAACAAAATGAAGAGTTTGTATACAGTAACAAAAATTCCAACCACTTGCATGTAGTTCTCAAAAGCTTTGTCAAAAACATTAATAGAAGTTTCTAACATTGTCAGATAAAGATATGTTCAATATAGTTATCTGTTAATATAATAACATACAAGCAATAATCAGACATATTGTAAATCCATTAGTCTCTACTTTTCTGCCATCCACTAACAAGAAAAGATACTGAAAAATCATTTAGTTAACCTTCTTTCCTTTTTCACTACACATCATTTAAAATGCCTAAAAGTTTGGTAATCAACGTTTCTCAATCAACTGCTATTCTAGAAAATTATTTGGTAGAAACAAAATTGAAATTATATTGGACATTAAACATAAAATGACATTTACAAGGAAGTCAGCTGCAAAGATTCATTTTCTTGGTTTCTACCACAATGCCAAGGCAATTATTTCATGAAGGACATCTCCACAAAAGTCTTTATGCATGGTGAATGACAGATTCATATATTGCTATTTTCAAACAAACTTCTTCCTTCTGAAGAAGAATGCCAGCAAACTATCCAACTGTATTTGGAAATGAAAAGACAGTGGAATTACATTGGGCATCCAAAGGAATGATTGTTGAATGATCAAGCTATACATTAATATGACATGAAACTGTAGCATATGTAATCTGGAGGGGGAAAAAATTCATTTTAAAGAAATCTCCAACAAGAAAACAATTCAAATGGCAGATGCTTTTGAAAATTTCTTTTAAGAAATTGGTAAAAAACACAAGACCAAATTAAAGCAGATTCACAATTCACCATATATGAAAACATATACATGATTGTACCTGACTGTAATCTGTAAATAATTTATAAAATATTTCAGAACGAATAAAATGAAATATCTAATCTAAAGGAATTAAAGGATCTCACAGAAACAAGAAGTTACACCACCCCCTAAATTCTATGTACAGATGTAGGCATTGTAAAACACGTTCTGTGCTTTATAGGAGTACTTAGTTGAAAAGTAGTAGTTTGCATACAATATACTACAATACATACGTATACACACGTACACATGTCCACATATATACTCGTGCAACTATAAGTAGTTCTCAACAAATACCACCCCAACTAAGAAATATTTGAGAAATTTTTTTTATTTGTTTGTTTTTTTGCCTCCCTTTACTTTTTATTTATGAGACGGCAAAATAGATGAATTCCATATAACTCTTCTTTCACCTCGTTGGGCTAACGCAAAAGGTTTAAAGCGTCTTAATCTTATTAGACATGGCAATTAGTCTATCCTCTTTCACTCATCCTTCTATGAGAATTATTGCATTAATGTACTCGTATGCAATATTGTTCATGCAATCAAATCTGTTCTACTAGCAAACATTTGTTAATATCACCTTTATATTAAGGGATAAAGTATTTTTTTCAAATGTAAATAGGAATAATAATAATAATAATAATAATAATAATAATGGGTGTGGTCCACTATAAGAATGGATATAATAGGTCTGGTCTACAGTTAGAACACATAGTATAAGCATGGTTCATAGATGTGGGAAAATGTTTATGGCTCTTAGAAAATATAAAATTCAATTGTGGTCCAATGTAAATTATGGGTGTGGTCCAATGTAAATTATGGGTGTGGTCCAATGTAAATTATGGGTGTGGTCCAATGTTTGAAAATATAAAATATGGGCATGGTCCAAAGTATGTAAATATAAAATTTGGGTGTGGTTTAATAAAAAGAAAAATGGAATTTCTGTATGGTTCACTATATAAAAAAAAAAAGTATTAAGGATGATTATGAACTGTTGTTAAAAATGCAATGATGGGTGTGGTTAAATAAGAAAAGAAATTGAGAGTTGCTGTCCAGTATAAGAAAGAAAGAAAGACAGTCTACTGTAAGATGGTACCCCCAAATACTTCTGCTGTCTAAATTTTTCATATTGAAAATGTTGAATTTGTTGCAAGTGAGGTGCGAAGATGCCTTTTTCTAAAGGTTTTTATTGATTTTTTTTTTTTATTCCCTCCATTTTTATAACATAAGTTGGGTTCATAACATGATGATGTGTGTTTGGGTTTTTTTATATATTGTATGTATATTTATATATATATATGTGTGTGTGTGTGTGTATTTATATACACATGCGTATATATGAATGTCTGTTGTTATATTTATGCTTTACTGTTGACCAATTTGTAAGCTCCTTTGAAAAACAGGACAATAATTTAATTTCTCCTTCTCATTTTCAACTATTTGACTCCTTTCCTTTAGAAAGCAATGGATTTCACAACTTCCAATTTCTCTCCTTCTCAAATTGTAAAGTTGTTCTGACTTTGTTGAATGTAATGATTATATTTGTGTATTTGGTTTAAAGGTAATCATATATACACAATGGTGATGAAGAGTAAGGATGAGTGAACAACATTATATTTGAGATAAATATATTCCTTGTTTCTGTATTTACAATCCTACCATTGATTTCTTGTGAAGATTTTGCAATGCCTTATCCAGAATGAAGACGGACTACCTACATTTTTAAGTAGGACACTTGATAATTGCCATGTTTTTGCATGAATCCGACAGTAGCATCGTAAACTAACAAAAAGTGTGTGTGTGTGTGTGTGTGTGTGTGTGTGTGTCCTTAACCAGTATAACACATTGGATCATGTCTTTGCCACAGATTAATAATCTCACCAAGATGGACCAAAATTTTCATATCTCCTCCCTCATATTGTGGATTATTACTAAATATTTAAAGAGTTACAGGGAACCAGAATGCAACACTTGGTAAAATCAGTGAATCTCAGGAAGAAAAAAAAAAAAAAATTGATCTTTATATTCTGACTTGAAATATTTCTGAGGCTAGCTTTGCCTTTAGGGTCAATAAAATTGCTACGCAAAATTTATTGGAAGTTGTTTCATTTGACTTTATCCCTCTTTTGTAACTTGTAACCTTGTGTTAATGTAAGAAACTATTTAAGAACATCATTTTGTGCATTGAAACAATAACGTGAATAAAATTTAGTTTAACAAAGTGATGTCTGTTATACATGTGTATTCATACATATATATATATGTGTGTGTGTATTAGTGAGCTTAATATTAAGGCAGTAAGCTGGCAAAATTGTTAGCACATCAGACAAAATGCTTAGCATTTCTTCTGTCTTTGCATTCTGAGTTCAAATTCTGCTAAGGTTGACTTTCCTTTTGGGGTTGAGAAAATAAGTGCCAACTGAGCACCAAGGTTGATGTAATCCACTTGCCCCCTCCTCCAAAATAGCTATTCTTGTACCGAGATTTGAAACCAATAGTTATGTGAGACAATTTATATCAGTTATTTGCTCATAGTTTTGAAGAGACGAAGTTTCAAAACCTCGTAAGCTCTAAAGTGATTCGTTTCATCATGTATGAATTGAGAAAAATAACTTTTCAGAGAAAATCAGCAAACTGAATTTTATTTAATTCAAGTTTTGGCACACAAAATTGGTGCACCTCTGACATCTATGAACATTAAAATAAAATAAACGCCTGCATGCAAGGGAAGGAAACAAATATCTTGAAATTACTTGTTAAGTTTTGGGTGATGAGGGACAAAATAATGGGCTTGAAAAGAAAAGCAAAAGCAGTAAATTTTCAAATGTTTCTTCAAACCACTGAGTGCAACATAAAATGCAATATTAGTTCTTTGGTCATTTAACATTTCTTGAAGAAAAAGTACATGGTTACTTCCTAAATATCCAAATGCAAGAAAATGATTGGATCAGATTTAACCCCCAACAAACTTTTTGTTAGAATTGAGAAGTTTTACAGAAGCATCTCAATATGACTGTGAAAGTCCAGAAAATTCTTCTACTGCTTTCTACTACATGCACTTGGGAAGTTAGATTTTCAACTCTGACAGACTTAAAGAAACTGCGATGAAGAAGTTTAAGAATGATAGATGAAATATAAGAAGCATCAAATATTCAAAAATTGTGCTCTTCACATCAAGATCATGTTACCCTTTTTTTAATTATTTCTATTTCCATACATTTTGCATTGTTTCTAGATTTGCTATCAAAACGATGGGTCACAAAAAATATTTTTAAAAAGTCTATCATCCATATGAAAATCAATACATGGCATAGGGCTTAAGGCTAACAATTTTGAGGATAGCCAAGCTAGTCAATTACATCAGCCCCAGTTCTTTACTAGTACTTTATTTTAACCTTGAACAAATGAAAGATAAAAGTTGACTTTGGTGGGATTTGAACTTGAAACGCAAAGAATTGGAGAAAATGCTGCTGAATATTTTCTCCAATGTACTAATGTTTCTGTCAGCTTATCATCTTCGCTATTTATAATGTAGGCATTAAAATAAATTTGGTTTCTGTGGATACTAAGTTTAATCATCCATGTAACGGTGTTGCAACTGAATGAACATGTAAACAATTCTATTCTTTTTTTTTCTTTACTTTGTTGCACACATTGAATCAGGATAGTCGTGCATTTAAGACATTTGCATGTTTTCAGGCTCAATCCTAATCTATAGCATTATAGACAAATGACTTCTATCATAACCTCTGGGACAGCCATCACAGTTGCGAAAGTATATGATTGTGTGTATGTATATATATAGTTGGAATTTACAAAAGATGAAGACTGGTGTGTAACAACTAACAGGTATATTAGTTTAATGCTTGGGAAGGTGAGAAAGTCTTTTACGTTTCAAGCCTACACTTCAGCAGAAAGGAACACAAGAAAATAAACAGCGAGAGAATGAAAAAAAACTTTAGTAGCTACCGGTCACGCACATGCATATGCATTTATAAGTAGATGTGTAAAGTAACATAAATGAAATGAAGGGAATAAGAGATAAACAGTTGGACAATGTGAGAGGTTACAACAGGGAGGTAAAAATTCTAAAGGTTGTAGGTAAAATGTAAAACAAAAAAAAATTAACATAAAAGGTTGTGCACAATGAATTGTACATCAAAGAAAGAAAAAGGCTAAGACATATGTTAACCTTTCAAGTGAACCCTTTCTCATAATAGAATAAGAAAAAAGAAATGATACCTGTTTAAAGCATGTGTATCTTTGAGTTTGTATTATAGATGTAGCCTTAGTCAAAACAGGGTGGAAAGAATTCAAAGAACTCTTATAACTCTTCTGATAAGAAAGAGATTCTGCTTTTGAGCAAAGAGTACAACTCATCCAACCCATGCCAACATGGAAGGTAGATGTAAACATGGATGAATGAAAATTAAATCAATCAGACTAGTGAGTTCAAAACTTGCTGTTGCAATCTCTGTGTTGAATAATTAAGCAATGTTTGTAATTCTGTTTTTCTCACCTAATCATTTTTTTTTTTATATAAGTTTGAGGAGTGGCAGTGCTTATGACCTTTGCAACCCACCCACTGATTGGTGAGATCAATATATGTCCAGTTAAACAAGTTCCAGTTGACTGGTTAGTGATGACAAGAGTATCCAGCTGTCAGATAAATAAATCACCAGCATAAAAGTCATCCTATCCAAACTAGTAAAGAATAATATAATGAATTCGATAATTGTTTTACTTCTCATGGAGAAATAGAAATGTAAGTCAACCTTGGATGGTTTTGTACCAATGCACTAAAAACTATACATACACTGTTTGCAAATATTAATTGCAAAGCTCTTTTTCTCTCTCTCTCTCTTTATCTATCTATCTATCTATCTCTTGTTTGTGCTGATACAATCAATTTATATTCATGTGATACCATTATCATTTCTCTGCTGGTTTTTTTTTTTTTTTTTAACTCTTTCCATTCTGACATGGGTTGGACAGGTGTTACATTTTGTCACTTATGCAGTGCAGTGTTATCTCACGCACAGTAACAGAGAAAACTGGACAACTTTGCTGTTGTATTTGTTCTCTTAGGCATTTTTTTTTTGTTTTGTTTTTTTGTAGATAGATGCCCTTCCTATCATCAATCACTTTACATAGTGTCATCATCATCATTGTAATGTCAACTTTTCTGTGCTGGCATGAGTTGGATGGAGTTTATTGAGGCAGACTTTCTATGGCCAGATGCCTTTCTTGTTGCCAACTCTCACCTGTTTCCAAGCAAAGTAATATTACCTCATGGTCAGACATGTTTTCAACAAAATATTGTAAACAAGTAATACTACTTGTAGGACAATAACATTCATTTACAACAATCATACAATATCAAGACAGGGACACATACATTCACGCACACACATGACCAGCTCCTTTCAGTTTCCATCTAGTAATTTTACTCACAAAGCTTTGGTTGGTCTGAGGCTGTAGAAGACATCAGCCCAAGGTACCATGCAGTGAAACTGAACCTGAAACAATATGGTTGGAAAGTAAAATTCTTAACCACACACTCACACCTGTACCTCACAGCCATCCTTGTATGTCATATATTGAGTCATAGAAATCCCTATATGGTTCTTAAACTTTCTATGAAAAGGGATGAATTTTCTGTGCGTCATTAAAATAATATCCTTTTCTACTCTAGGCACAAGGCCCGAAAAATTTGGGGAGGGGCTAGTCGATTAGATTAGCCCCAGTACGCAACTGGTACTTAATTTATCGACCCCTGAAAGGATGAAAGGCAAAGTCGACCTCGGCAGAATTTGAACTCAGAACATAAAGACAAGACGAAATGCCTCTAGGCATTTCACCCAGCGTGCTAACATTTCAGCCAGCTCGCTGAATTTCATTAAAATAATATCAGTCAAATAATGATACTGATTTCCCACACAAATCTGTGGCTATGTGTCTGTTTTAAAAAAGACATGTTATCATTACTAAGTCCCTCATCACTTGTATCACACACACACAAGCATATGCACATGCATACATATGTGCACACACACACACACACACACACACACACACACACATACACACACATATATATATATACATGGTGAAACCTTGGTGCTTTATTTAATTTTATGCCTGTGTGTGAACAGCCATGCAACATGCCAGTGAAACATGGGCTGTGACTGTCAAGGACATGCATAGGCTTGAAAGAAATGAAGCTAGTATGCTTCGCTGGATGTGCAATGTCATTATGCATGTACAACAAAGTGTAAGCTTCTTGAGAGAAAAGCTGGGCATAAGAGGCATCAGATGCTGTATGTAAGAGATGACTGCATTGGTATAATCATGTGATGTGTATGGATGAGGACAGCTGTGTAAAGAAGTTCCAGTCTCTAACTGTGGAGGGAACCTGTGAAAGAAGCAGACCCAGGAAGATATGGGACAAGGTAGTGAAGCATGATCTTTGAACATTGGGCCTCACGGAAGCAATGACAAGTGACTGAGACCTTTCGCAATATGCCCTGCTTGAGAAGACCCATGAAGCCAAGTGAAATCATTATCATGGCTGATGCTGGTGTCACGCAACTGGTACCCATGCTGGTGGTACATAACTGGCACCCATTACACTCTTGGAGTAGTTGACACTAGGAAGGGCATCCAGCTGTAGAAACCATGCTAAATCAGATTGGAACCTGGTGCAGCCCTTCAGCGTACCAGTTTGTCATACTGTCTAACCCATGCCAGCATGGAAAGCAGATGCTAAATGAGGATGATGAGGAGGATGATTATATATATATAAATTACATCTCTAAGTTTGAGTTCGAATTCGTCTCAGGGTGTCTTTGTCTCCTGGAGTTGATAAAGTACATACCAAATACTTGATATTATCTTAACCACTCCTGGGTAATTTATGCGTAAATTTATCCATAAGATAGAAATAATACATTATAAATGAACAGCTAAGTGGTTTTTTTTTTCTTTTTTTTTATAAACACTCGTTACTTCATTATTTATTCATATTATTGAAGTTAATTCCTGGTTACGCATCAAATCAAAATGTAATATCTTGTGTTATGTAATAATTGGATAGATATTACTGTATTCAAAGCTTAGTTAAATTGGTAATGAATTCTGGTGAAACAATTGAAGTTTTGTGTAATTGCTAGAAGCTCAGGCTTTGTGTAATAGCTAGAATGTTCACCTGCTAAGTAAAAGGTTTTTGTGGTTGATTCCCATTGAAGATTTAATGCTGTATTTGATCACAGTACAAATATATAATTGCTTAATATAGAAAAAAATGTAGAAGGAAAAGGCAAGGCAGAACTGAAGAAATTTTATTAAGTATCTTGTTTTAATTTTATATTGTGGTTTTCTGTTTATTTATACACATTTTCATCATCATCATCATAATTTAGCATCCCTTTTCGATGAGCTTCTGAGACTGGTGGGAAGAAGGAATTAAGGTAGCCTCAAACCAGAGACCTGGCCAGGCTTCTGTTATTAGTATCCAAAGGCCAGGTGGTGATGTTAAACCAGGTACCAGATTAAGTCTCCCATCTAAGTAGACTACAGCAGGATTTGAATTATGAACATAAAGAAGCAGGTCAATTTTGACCAAGCAACCCAACCAACACTGCAGGCCACATTTCTGGTCAGAACATCAATCTGAAGTAAACTTCCTCCATTCCTCTTGCCAGTCTTAGGGACCCTGAGAAGTGTCATGGGTGCTATTCTTCCTCCTTTGACTAAACCATAAAAAAAAAATCCATAAAAATATTAAAACAGTGCGTGTATATATGTATGTGTGTGTACGCATGTATGCATGCATGTGTGTGTGTGTGTACACATATGACTGTTGAAGTTAGTTCTTTTCTTGATGGTTAATTTTGTGCACTGATTTGTAAGAATAAATACCAGTTAGATACTGAGTCAGTGAGCAGCAACATATGATGAGTCCAACAGCTACTGTTTACCTACAAAAGTATTACACATTACATTTAGTTGTTGCTGTTGTCATCATCATTGGTTTTGTTGTCATTGCTGTTTAGTTTAGCCCTGATTAAGAAAACCTAAACCAATGGCAATTCTAGCCGTGACCACATCATCCTTTATTCAAATACTCACACCTAGACTAAAGTAATCCAATGTGTCCTTTTTTTAACACAGCTAAGGTGGTGCAACCTGAGAAAGATTTGACTGCTTTTTATGAAAGGTTGTATTACTATGTACAGGCTCTTCTGTTTGCTCTGTTTTACTTGGTTACTATTGGTCACAGATAATTTGTTTTGATTGTTTTTGACATCTGTCAATAAATATGTTAGTGTTTGTATAAGCTAATGTGTTAATGGATGTTTGTACAGACTTATGGCTACACAGTGAATGGATATGAATGACTAAGACAAAAAAAAAAAGCCTGGAGTGTTTAATGTTTGCAATAAAAGCAATTGACAATATGTATCTGGTGTTCGAATGACCAGACATAATAACTATATTGACCTGGTAGTAGTGGAAATGGAAGAATGCTGGACATTGAATCTGTTACAATATGTAATTAGTACCTTTCCATTCTGTTTGGTATTGGATTGGTAAAATTATTAGAGCTCTTGACAAAATACCTTTAGTTTACAAACTTTTATGTTCTGAGTTTAAATCCTGCCAAGATCAACTTTGCACTCCTGCCTTTTTTTTTTTTTTTTTTTTTTGCGCAGGAGTGGCTGTGTGGTAAGTAGCTTGCTTACCAACCACATGGTCCCGGGTTCAGTCCCACTGCGTGGCACCTTGAGGAAGTGTCTTCTACTATAGCCCCGAGCCGACCAAAGCCTTGTGAGTGGATTTGGTAGATGGAAACTGAAAGAAGCCCCAGTCGTATATGTATATATGTATATGTATGTGTGTGTTTGTGTGACTGTTTGTCCACCCCCAGCATTGCTTGACAACCAATGGTGGTGTGTTTACGTCCCCGTAACTTAGCAGTTCGGCAAAAGAGACTGATAGAATAAGTACTATGCTTACAAAGAATAAGCTCTACGGTCGATTTGCTTGATTATAAAGGCGGTGCTACAGCATGGCCACAGTCAAATGACTGAAACACGTAAAAGAGTTTTCTTGAATCTAAGAACTCGCAAGGTTGTTACATGGTTTCCGTGGTGTACAAGAGTGTTGATGAGATCACAACACTCCCACTGAACAACACGTTGATCCGTTGCAGGATTCAAGGCCAACAATTTTTGATGGGAGAAAACAAGTTGATTACACCAATCACAGTATTTGACTGGTACTTTATTTTATTGACCTCAAAGGGATGAAAGGAGGTACATGGCCGAGTGGTTAGAGCAGCAGACTCACAGTCAAGGGATCACAGGTTCGAATCTCAGACTGGGCAATGTGTGTTTATGAACGAAAAACCTCAGCTCCACATGGCTCCAGCAGAAGGTAATGGCGAACCTCTGCTGACCCTTTCACCACAACTTTCTCTCACTCTTTCCTCCAGCATCTAGGAGCTCACCTGCGACAGACTGGTGTCCCATCCAGGTGGGGAACCTATATGCCAATGAAACCAGGAAACTGGCCCTTATTAGCCAGGCATGACTCAAGAAGGAACAAACAACAACAATAGGGATGAAAAGCAAAGTTGACCGCCATGAGAGTTGAACTCAGAATATAAAGAGCCAGAAGAAATGCTGCTACTCATTTAGTCTAACATGCTAACAGTCCAGCCAGCTTCCTGCCTTTTCTTCTAGGGGTGATAAAATAAACTGTCAAGTATTGGTGTTGATATATATTCATATAATGTGTATTTGTTGTGAATGGAAGAGAAGAGTTCAAATTCTGCTTGAAATCAATACTGCATTTCATTCATTTTAGGATCAATCAAATTAAAACTGAAAAATACACTGTTCTTTTTCAAACTTCCATAATATACAAGGGTGTTGCTTATCTCCAATTCCTGTAATGTTAGTCTGATGAGAGGCAAATTTTCCTTGTTGATGTGTCACAAGTAACTTATTTTACAAGACAATGAATTGATCTATAAGTTGATGGTGTTGTCACTGTTTAAAGTATCCTGTTAGAGCAAGAAATATTGAGTTAGAGACAGATGGATACAACCAGTCAGATTTCAGTCTCTTGATTCATACTATCTGTTACTTACAAAGACATTTCTCTCACATCACTCAATAATTATGCTGCAGGAGCTTTGTGAAACACATCTATTTCACAATTTAATGATGATCAAGTTGGATACATAATATATCTTAATGAAAATGCAGACTTTGCCATGGATAGTATGTATTTATCATCATCATCCTTTAACATCTATTTCCCATGCTGATATATATATTATCTATGTGGTGTGGGTCAGTTACTACAGTATTTCTCCTGAGAAAATGTCTTTTATGGACTTTCAGTATTAAAAACACAATATTATAGGGTTGTTATCTCGGGACAAATACTACACTAACTGACTTATTAGCAGTGTGTATACATTACGTATAATATATAGATGGTTATTTTAATTAAATGCTACTTCAGTTGCAAACACTGGACACACACAGGCACATGATGACAAATAAAGAATGGAACAAGGAAATCATTTTACTACTTCAATTTACAGTTGTTTTATCTTAGTTCAATGCAATCTATCTTCCAACTTTATACAATAATTTATGCAACTATTGATTACTTTCCATGTGCTATTTATGGTAATCTTAATAACACATGCTGAATAAGATTCTTCAGATATGTGGGCAAAATAGTATGCTGAGAGACCTCAAAAAACACCAAATACATACATACAGAGTTGGGCATGTACATATGAGCACATTTGCATACCATAAACAAATGAATGTAAGAAACTGAATTGGTCAAAGAAAAGTTTTGTCCATACTGGATAATTAATTATAATATCAATTGGTTGTTAAATGTTTTCTTGGACCAATTCAATTCCTTATACACGTTTGTGTTATGTAAACGTTTTCATGTGAACATACCCAACTAAGTGTGTATATAATTGGTGATTTTTAAGGTCTCTCAGCATACTCTTTTGTATATGGTACTGAAGAATCTTTTATTAAGGTTACCCTGAACAGTCCATGAAGAGTAATCAATAGTTGCGTAAATTATTATATAATGTTGTAAGATTGATTGCATTGCAAATTGAAGTGGTGAAATGATTTGCTCACTCCATTCTTTATTTGTCATTATAAAATCTCTATAGATATCTATGGATTTTTAGATATTTGTTTGGTAATACAATTGATTTCCAGTTCACAGTTTTGGCTGATGGCCTGAATCCATGGATGAGCTTAATATGGTAAATACCAGGGTCATATATCCCCAATAAAATTTTATATATGAATACTTACACGAACACACGTACACATACATACACACAAATACACACAAACACACACACACACACAAGTTATAAAAAAATCTATCAAAGTTGAAGTTAAAAATGAAACATAAATAACAAAAGGAAGGAAACATCTATAAGAGAAACGATTTTCAATATGTTGTTTGATTTATTTAAATTTAAATTTCCAGTACAAGTGATATAAATGGAATATAGTATTTTCTGAACATATAGGATTTAAAACGTTCTCTGCCGATTAACAGGGTTTCATATCCTGTTTCTTGTTTCCCTTAAACTTAGACAATACTATCCACCCACTTATAGCACTGGTACTGGAAATTATTTTCTAGTAGCTTGTCCTACCCCACACCACATTCTTCTCAACCTCATCCCACCCCAGTCGACAATCAATTTCTAGATTTAACTTCATTTTTGTTAATCCCTACAAGATAACTTTTACCACCCCCATATCTAGATAATTCTATTATCCCCACTTATACCAGTGGTATGAGCATATCTTTTGCTGCTTCCCTGCTCCTTCTCCATTAATAAGCCTATTATTAATAATCAGTTCTACAATTTATTCAAGATCTTGCTCCACTTCACTGTATTTTTCTTTTCCAAGTAACTCTGTTGTCCCCAATTATGCCACTGTTGTAACACACAGGATAACTTTTACAATATCTCTTATTCTCAACACTCACAAAAGAACCCCACTATATAATAATAATAATAATAATAATAATAATAACAACAGGAAAGTAACTGTTATCTTGGTAGTTGTAGGGGCACTCAGAGAACTAGCAACCAAATTTGAGAAAAAATGCCGGATAGATTGTAATTGACATGAAGGCAGAGCAGGCCCAAAAAACTGATCTATTAGGGACAGCTAGGATTTTGAGATTGGTGACTGGATGTTGAGTACCTTCCATGATACTTAACATCCAAGTACCAAGTCTTATAATTGGTGGAGAGAAACCCTGTGAGACCTCAGATAACAGGTTGCTGCCCACTCTCACAGAATCAACTAGAGCAAGTAAGACTAAGAGCTCTGAGAAGTAAAATATAGTAGTAGTAGTAATAGTAGAAATAATAATAATAATAATAATAATAATAATAATAATAATAATAATAATAATAATAATAATAATAATAATAATCATAAATTATAATAACCCTATTAACAGTTATTATTATTGCTAAAAAAGTTATTTATAATCCATAATTTATTCTAAATCCTATTATTCTTCCCTGTATATCTTCATCAAAGATAATTCCATTCTATATTTTTATCCCCTCGTATTGCACAGGTGTCTTTCAGTACTTCACTAAAGAATTTTCGTTTGTATTGTCTTTTGTATTGTCTTTTGTATTAGGCTTGTCACCAATGATATGTAGCACTGATTTCATCTTTTCTTTCTTCTGTTGCTGTTTCTTCATCCGTTTATGATTCTCAACTGAATAATTAAAAAGAAGCAAAAAAGAATGATAAAGAACATGAAATGAAATAAACAACAACAAAAAACAAAGATGAATTACTTTGTTGGTTAAATTAATCCTCCTCCTGTCTGTTTGTATGGCTGGCATTTTATCTGTCAGGCCATCTTTCTTCTCATCTAACTGTTAACAATTTGTCCATCTGTTTCTGCTCATCTGTCCATTTGTCTACCTGTTTGTCTATCTGTTTCTGCATTTGTATAATAATTTATCTGTCTGTCTATTTGACTTTGTCCAGCTGTCCACTTTGTCTCTCTACCTACTGGTCTATCTGTCCACCTGTTTGTCTATCTGTCCATCTGTCTCTATTCTTGTCTATTTATCTGTCTATTTATTTCCATATCTGTCTCTCTATTCATCTTTCACAGTCTTTCCACCAGTTACTGCAGATTTCTCAATAGTTCAGCATAGGTGTTCCCTTTTTCACTGATCTTTCAGCTTTATGTTAACATCTGCTGGGCAGCTACTTTCCACAACTGTGCGCAGTTTCTCTTCTCTATCCCAAATCATTATATCCGGTCTGTTGTGCTGACATTTTATTGAGGTATTCACTGGTACACTCCACAAGGATTCTTTTTTCTTT
>NC_068986.1:91739059-91743364 GCF_001194135.2 Octopus bimaculoides | reverse complement strand
ATATTTGCCATTTAAATGTGGCTGACCCCTAATTCTTTTACTTGTTTCAGTCATTTGACTGTGGCCATAGTGGAGCATCATCTTGAAGGGTTTTAGATAAAGGAATCAACCCCAGGACTTATTCTTTGTAAACCTAGTACTTATTCTGCCAGTTTCTTTTGCTGAACCACTAAGTTACAGGAATGTAGACACACCAACATCAGTTGTCAAGCGATGGTGGTGGGGACAAACACAAACATAAAGAAGCACACACATAAATATACATACATATACATATACATATACAACAGGTTTCTTTCAGTTTCCGTCTACCAAACCCACTCACAAGGCTTTGGTTGGCCTGAGACTACATGAGAAGACACATGCCCAAGGTACCATGCAGTGGATGTCACCCCACTGGCTAGACAGGCAGATATATATCCATCTCCAAGTTCTTAGTTCAAATTCTGCTCAAGTCAACTATGCCTTTCTTCCTTTCAGGGTTGATAAAATTAGTACCTGTTGTGCATGTGGTCGATGTAATCAGCTTGTCCCACTCTTGTGGTGGGACAAAATCTGTGCAAAAATTTGAAACCAATATATCACTGTATCTATTATCAAATGCTCAGCTTTTGTTATATAGTAGCATCCTACTGATTCTGCTTGAAGATTAAGTAAACACTGCGGAATGTCCAACCCTTTACACAATTGGACTGTCTGTGTATTTGTCCCTCTGTGTTTCCTGCCGTCAACCTATCTGTTATTTAACTAATTTTCTCCTTCTTTCTCTGTTTATTTGACCCCACTCCCACTACACTCATACACACAATCCAACCAACACCAATATCTGTCCATCTCTGCATCAATTATTTTCACATCTACACATATTGATCCATACGCGCTGCATGACAAAATTTTTGTTTCTTTGTTAATGTTACTGTTGTTGTTTTTGCTCTCCATAGCAACAAGGTACATCACTTAAACAGTTCCTCTTGAATGTTCTCTCTTTTTCTCTATGTCTGACTATTTGTTGATCACTATCTGTGGGTTTGTGGGTGTGTGTGGGTAGGTTTCTTTCTCCTTGCTGTCTTTGTCTTATATGTATATATATGTATGTATAATCATCATTAAATATATCTACACAAATACACACACACACATATCATCATCATCAGCATCATCGTTTAACGTCCGCTTTCCATGCTAGCATGGGTTAGACGATTTGACTGAGGACTGGTGAAACCAGATGGCAACACCAGGCTCCAAGCTTGTTTACCAACCACATCATTTTGGGTTAAGTTCCACTGCATGTCACCTTGGGTAAGTGTCTTCTACTATAGCCTTGGGCTGACCAAAGCCTTGTGAGTGGATTTGGTAGACAGAAACTGAAAGAAGCACGTTGTATGTGTGTGTGTGTGTGTGTGTGTGCATGCATGCGTGTGTGCATGCATGCGTGTGTGCATATTATATGCTTGTGTGTATGAGTGTGTTTGTCCCCCCAACGTCGCTTGACAACCGATGCTGGTGTGTCTACGTCCCCGTAACTGTGCAGTTTAGCAAAAGAGACCGATAGAATAAGTACTAGGCTTACAAAGAATAAGTCCTGGGGTTGATTTGTTCGACTGAAGGCAGTGCTCCAGCATGGCCACAATCAAATGACTGAAATAAGTAAAAGAATAAGCATACATATACTCACTTACATACATGTATATATTTACATATATATATATATATATATATATATATATATATATAATATAATATAATATAATATAAATAATATATATATATATTCATATATACATACATATATGTACATACTTATATATGTATATACATATGCATATAGGGACACAGGACATTACAGAACGTAAACAACATGAAATACGAAATAAAAAATATGGAATATGAACTTTTTATGCAAACAACAAACGAAACAAATGGAAAACAAGACAAGCAATGTAAAAAGACGACCCTTCATCAGTTGTCAGCTGTTTTTCCACTCCATATTTCGAGCAATAAATATAAATATATATATATATATATACATATATATATATAATTCATTGAAATAACATTAGGGGTATGCAAATAAAGCTCCTATTTCATTATGCTGGCTACCGTTTAATGATACTGACTGGTGGGTCAGATTTTGGGGTTGCATCACAGTCAAACCAATATAATGTGGGATAAATATAATAATAACAATAATACTTGGAGCCACTATCAATAGGGCCAGTAATTATATAATAGCCGCAGAATACAAGAACCTTGAAAAATAGCAAATGTAATAGGGACCAAAAGGGAAAGAACAAACCATGATAGTCATAGAGATAGATATAAAACAGAACCCATGATAATAGAGCCAGAGTTTTAAAAAAATCACACCATGAAATACAGATAGTAATAATGACAACAAACCAATGAAACAGATGAACAGAGCTAGTAGATATATTAAAAGAAATGGAAAGATAACCAATGAAATAATCTGATTTAATCTGATCTTCAAATTCACAAGTAAAATTCAAAATAGGCCAGAAATTCTTCACAGCAATAGATAGACAATTCCCCAAATCTTCCAAATATCACAAAATCATAAACGGACACGATGTAAAACTAGCATACGCAACTTCCCACAATCTAGAGGACTGCATACACAAACTAAATAACACAAAACTATATAGAATAAAACCAGACGAAATATATAAACCAACCACATCTATAGGAACTATATACAATGATAGAATGGCAGAAAATAGTGCTAGTAAAAACTCATCAATAGCAAAAACAAACCCAAGCAGCACCACACAATTAGAAGTGTAATACATACATGAAGAAAATGAGTGCATGATTACAAAAGGAAGAAGAAAGAGTCCCACCAATAGTAACTCTATGGGAAAAAAAGGATAAAAATAGTATCATGTGTAACTGTAGATGTAAAGATGAATGCAGATTTGGCAACAACTGCATGATACGGAATGTAGTGTACAAATGCGAGGTCAAGGCAAATATGCAGAAATGTGTGTGCATTGGTAGTACGCAGACACCATGAAAAATCATCTGAGAAACCATCTCTCATTGTTTTCCAATATAAACAAAAGACACTCAACATCTCTGTCAAACCTCATCTGGAGGCTAAAACAGAATGGAGTGGAATACACAACTCTCTGGTCAATTATAAAAAATGCTATGTCTTCTCTTGTTAATAAAATAAGGTGTAATCTGAGGGAAATTTGGTTGCTATTTCTAGCAGATTGGAAAATCACATAGAGGTTTAAGATCAAAGCAGTAATTTAATTCTTTAACTGCAAAATTATATTTCATTGGCTATTCTGATAATTATTTTGAACATCTACCAGAAAAGTAGAATTGGTATTTTCTACAAGTCACATTGCCTCAATAACCTTGACATATCTCAATAGAACATTGTTTCAAACATGATATTCTTCAACAAAAAATGGACTGAAATATAAAACTGCTTTCTGTGGTTAAGGGTAATGAAATTCTGAGTTGATATATCTGCTTTCTGCAGTAAAAGAGTTAATATTAGCTGCTCACCACTGAAATTTTATATACTGATATTTTCAAACTAGCATCCTCATTTTGGTTGTTATAGTCATAAGATTTTGGTCATTTTGTATTCCAGCCTTCTTTAAGTGCTAGTTGTATCTAGTAAAATTCTTAGAATTTTTAGTGTAATCTTTTATTAATTCTGTGGATGTAGATTGTTGGATAACTGAATGTGAACAATCTTACTTCTGTGGATTTAATAAATGATTCAGTTTGAAATTCAGAGTAAATTACCAAATATAGAATGCATATAGAAAAGGCCAGAAGAAGCTTGCTTCCTAACTACATGGTTCCAGGTTCAGTCCCACTTTGTGGCACCTTGAGTGAGTGTCTTCTATTATAGCCTTGAACTGACCAAAGCCATGTGGGTGGATTTGGTAGATGGAAACTGAAAGAAGCCTGTCACATATATATGTACATGTGTGTGTGTGTGTGTGTGTGTTTATGTTTGTCCCCCACCACCACTTGACAACTGGTTTTAGTGTGTTTACATACCCATAAGTTATTATTTTTAATATATCTTTAATTTGCACCCTCACAGCTTCTTTTTCACTTGCAATCCACCTCTGGTGATAGAGCAATTCCCTATCTTTGATATAGTGGCTCCCTTCTTAACTCTTTAAGAGAAATATAGAATCAAAGAATGAGAAAGAAAATCAAATTTGATTCATCCACTGGTAGAGTTACTTACTTGATAAGAACAGAATCTTCATTCCCCAGGCAATACTCCAGAACCATCCAACAAGGAAAAATGTT
>NC_068986.1:91731909-91738659 GCF_001194135.2 Octopus bimaculoides | reverse complement strand
GTGTGTGTGTGTGTGTGTGTGTGTGTGTGTGTGTGTGTGTGTGTGTGTGTGTGTGTGTGCGTGTGTGTGTCTGTGTGCGTGTGTGTGTGTGTGTAGATAGATTCACACACACACACACACACACACATTTGTGAAGATGTGTGGCTTAGTGGTTAGAGTGTTGTATTCATGATCACAAGATCATTGGTTCAATTCCTGGAACAAGTGACACATTGTGTTCTTGAGCAAAACACTTCATTTCACATTTCTCCAATCCACTCAGCTGTAAATTGGTAACCCTGTAAAGGACTACTTTTCCAATCAGGGACAATGTTGGCCTCTTCACCAAGCCAGTAGGGTGACATCATTTGAAAATGAAAACGATGCAAAGCACATTGTGAACAACAATGTGTAACAACATCCATGAACCTGGTCAATCATGTTATTACATGATATGTACCAAGTATATATCACATGATACCTTACCCCCTCCCCTCACCAATATCATCGATTTGGTAACTTTATCCTTGTAATGTTTCCTAAATTCGTTGTTCCTGAGGCAGGAAAAAATCATCATCATCATCACCTGATTATTTTTATTATTATTATCATTATTATTATTATTCCTTCATAACACAGTGTAGGTAAAAATGCACCGGAGTCTGTCTTTACTCATCTGCCAAGTCACAACAATGACCTCAGACAGATGTGCGCTGTGCCCAATAAGGCTGCTTTTTGCAAGACATCAATGTTGCATGGGATTTCCAGTTGCCTTACGAAGTCTTGAAGTTTCAATCAGATTCAGCTCAATGCTCCGATCACCACTGGTATCACTTTTACATTACCCTCTCGCATTCCATACAGTCTTGCCATTTCCACTTTCAATTCGGAGTACTTGGTGATTTTTTCAATCTCTTTACTCACAACATTCATTCTATTTAGTATGGCTGCATCAATGACCTGACAGGAATTTTTCTCTCTTACTCAATATGACAATATCTGGCCGACAGTGTTCAATTACATGATCTGACTGAAAATCGTAGTCCCAGAGTATCTCTACTTTTCCATCCTCCTGCATAACTTTACTTGGCACATGCTCATACCAGTTCTCTGTTACTTCATATTGGTATTTACGGCATAAAAGCCAGTGAAGATACACACACTTTATCGTGGTGGTGCTTGTATTCTTTTTTGTGCAAGACTCTCACATCCACTTACCAAGTGAGTCACATTTTTCACACTCTTTCCACAGAGTCTGCATTTCTGGGTATCAGAAGTTTTATAGATGTTATACTTCACTGAATTGGTAGCAAGAGCCTGGTCTTGTGCAGCAATGATCAGGCTTTCGGTGGTACACTTCAAATCACCTCGCTTAAGCCATGCCCATGATGCTGTATTATTCTTTACGTCCTGTGTATTCCTTTCAAACTTTCCATGCATTCTCATCCTTGCCCACCATTTCATCTGCATTTACATCCATATCTTTCGCGGCATATTGCAGTAGGTCTTCATCACTATTTATCAAATACTCAGCAAGTGTTCTCCTTTCACTCCTTATACAATGGTCTATACTAATTATTCCTCTGCCACCATTCTTTCTTTTCATATACAGTCTGTTTACGTTTGCTTTAGGGTGTAGCACTCCATGCAGCATCATCAACTTTCTTGTCTTTCTATCCAGTATTGATATTTCCTCCTCAGTCCATTTGAGGATGGACGCACTATATCTGATCACCGCAACTACCCAGATATTCATTGTGGCAATCACATTTTTGGCATTCAGGTTGGATTTCAGCACCATCTTCACCCTTTTTTGATACATCTCACTGACCATGACTTTCATTTTTCTGTGTAGAATGTCATCCAGCTCAAAAATCCCTAAATATCTATACCCACTACCGTCAGGTTCACCCATGGTCTCTCCTAGGATGTTTTCTTCCCTCTTGTACTGAACATTTGGTAATTCCAAATTCCATACCAATGTCCCTACCACACTTCTGGACTGCTTTGGTTAAGAAATCTATGTTTTTTTGATTTCCCAAACAATTATTATTATTATTATTATTATTATTATTATTATTATTATTATTATTATTATTATTATTATTATTATTATTATTATTGTTGTTGTTGTTGTTATTATTATTATTATGTTTTTTCTTCTTCTTACTTTGAGTTTTCTTCCATTTCTCGCCGAGTGTTTTCTGCACACCTAAGGCAGAGAAGCTCATTGTATGCATTCCCAGTTTACACACGGAAATTCACAAGTAAAATATGCATGTAAAAAAAATTAATAAATAAATAAATTCAGGAATGGATGTTGTTTTCACAGCGATAATGCTCTTCTCAGTACATGAGTCATTCCAGTTAACACAATTTTTTGCACTTCCTGTAGGGATGGTAAGCCTGGTATCATTTTCAAATAGGTTTCAGTACCTTTTTTTAATCATTCCTAGAGATCCTACTATCACTGGTATGGTAGTCACCTTGAGATGCCACATTTTTTTCAATTTCTATTACCAAGTTTTTATATTTACTGATCTTATCAAATTCTTTCGCCGCAATATTGTGATTGCAAGGAATACTCATGTCATCTTTTTTGTCTGATCTTTTATAATAATATCCGGTTTATTAGCCTTCATAGTTTTGTCGGTATGAACGGGGAAGTTCCAGAGAATCAACACATTTTCTCCCTCAGTCACAGCTTCAGGATGGTGTTTATACCATTTGTCAGCAGTTTTGATTTAATAATGCCGACATATTGTCCAGTGTAAATACTGGCTGACTCTGTCATGTCTTGCTTTATATTCTACAGGTGCTAAGACTCTACACCCTGAGATTAGGTGGTCTATAGTTTCAATCTCATCATTATAGAATCGGCATTTTGGGTCAGCTCCATTTTTTATCACATTGGCTTGGTAGTTCCGGGTTAATAAGCTTTGGTCTTGAGCAGCTAATATGAAACCTTATCATTATCATTATTATTATTTTTTTTTTTTTATATTATTATTATAGTTGCTGTTGCTGTTGTTGGTGGTGTTACTATTATTATATAATTATTGTCTATTAATTTAACGTCTGATTAAATTTCTTGAATGATACTGGTTATGCTAGTTTCTGTGTTGCATCACGTTGCCTGTTGCTTTGATGTTGGTGTTGTAACTACGTTTCCTTTAGAGGAGTGGAAAGGTGGTGGAGTAAGTTACTATGTATGGGTGTGTGGGGGTCGTTTTTGCATGCATATGTATGTTTTTGTACATTTTTGTGATCATTTTTTATCTGTAGCTATAGAAATCGGTGTGGTGTTGTTGCTCAGGTTTTATAAATGTGTATGCCAGTATGTATGTGTATGTGTGTGAGTGTGAATGTGTGTGCAGGTTTATGTATATGCATGTCTGTATGTGTTTCCAAATATTTATATATATGTTTATATGTTCAGATGTGTGTGCATATGCAAATATGTGCAGGTTAGTGCATGTGAATGTCTGTGTGTCTATATCTGTGTTTCTATATTTTTGTATATTTTTTGTATGTAAATATGTTCACATGTGCATGTGTGTGTGTATGTGATTGTGTGTGCATTTGAACCTGTGTAGTATTGTATGTAAGGAGATCAATAGAGTGTTGGATAAAATGCATAACAGTATTTGTTCTTATGTTCTATGTTAAGGGTTCAAATCCTGGACTAGTTAGCTTTGCCCTTCATATTTTCAGGGTCAATAAAGACGCTATTAAACAAGTACCAATCAATTTTGAGAAACATTCCTCTTAAACAATATAAAAAAATGGAAGTACCCAAAAGTCTGGAATTGTGTTATTATAGGTAGGTCATTCTAGTATGTTGCAATTAATTTTAAATTAGTCCTTTTTATGGCTTACCAAAAATTCTCAGAAGCAAGATAACAAGTGAAGTTTACAAAGAATTCACAAGTATATATATCAATTAAAATTTAAGCGTTGGGTATGTTCCTAGTGGTACGCTGATAAAGCACATTCACTGTCTATAGTTACCTGGAGTCATCCATGGTAATTACACAATTGTTGCTGAAATACATACATACATACATACATACATACATACATATATACATACATACATACATATATATATATATATATATATATATATATATATATATATATATATATATATATATATATATATATATATATATATATTGGTCTACACTCTCTGAGTGGTCGGCGTTAGGAAGGGCATCCAGCTGTAGAAACTCTGCCAAATTAGATTGGAGCCTGGTGTAGCCATCCGGTTGCACCAGTCCTCAGTCAAATCGTCCAACCCATGCTAGCATAGAAAGCGGACGTTAAACGATGATGATGATGATGATGATGATATATATATTCATATATATATATATTATAACATCAAATGCTTTAAGACCAATAGTAGTTGGCCCAACAAATAAAATTACTCAACATTCGAGTAATTTTGTTAACATCTTACTGAAACTATTTCTTAAGCACATTAAAACTTTTATAAGAGATGATCATGTCATTAAATCACCTTCGAAAAACAGTCAATGGAAAAACACTTATTGTATTTTTTGATAATGTGAATTTATATACAAATATTCTATAACTATGGAATATAAGCACAAATTCTTGTTGGAGATTTTGCTGATGAATTACCAGAATGCATACAAAATGAATTAATAATTGAAGGATTAAAGCCTATTGTATAAGATAACAATTTAACATGGCATGTCTATGACAAGATCTTCTCTAACAAAACCCAGCATCAGCGGTGAATGTACATTAAATATGATACATAGACAGCTATTTTAAATTAAGACTGTTTCAATTATGCACTCTGAGTTAACTTCAGTCTGATAATTTGTCAAAAGGACAAATTTTGTTTAGGCCCGAAACAGGCAGATATACTTTGTTGACAAGATCCAAGAAAGCTGAAATACTTCTGATGTTCTTGAGAGTCATTGCTGGGATGATGTTTGCCTGGCTTCTATATATATTGTGATTTTTAACAAAACATGGCAATGAAGAAATTTTCTCTCAGACTAAAACCATAGCACCATGCCTTCCAGTTACATGAGTACATTAAGTATGATACACAGATAACTATTTCAAGTTTGATGTTAACTATTACTGACAAAAGTTCAGAACTGCAATGGAGACAAAATTAGTCCCAATCTATGCAAATTTAATTTTGGTATAATGATGAATTACAATGTATTAAGAATCACTATGAAAATACAAGAACTATTTCTTTCAATACATAAAAGAGAACTAGAAAATATTTCTTAATAATTGCTTTATTCAATAGAACAAAAACATATGGAAATAAAATAAATTTAAAACATTACTTAATAGAATAAATAGTAATATTCAATGTACAATGGAATACTATCTTTAGATATTTTAACAATGAAAGTCAATAATCAAAATGAGACAGACATATATGACAAACTTATATTTTCTACTCTACAATCTATCACCTGAAAGATGCTACAACAAATATTCCATTTAATATAGCCTAAAGAACATTTACATTTGTGATGGCTATAAATTCTTGTAATATATGACTTTGAGAACTTAAAATACGTTCCTCAATCAACATTATCTACCTTCTTTAGCAGATGGTGGCATATAACAAAAGCTTAAAGTAATATGTCTCTAAATCTCTGTCCATTCAGAGGATCTTTAAGCTCCCAGATCCTTCTTTTCCATACTGATCATCTTCTGGACAGTCATTTAGCCTTGATCCTGAAGTCACTAACAACTAACTTATGTTCTGGGGTGCATTCTTCACCTGAGAAAGTTTTGGTATTCATAAGCAGCCATCTTTCTGTGTGTGTGTGTGTGTGCGCGTGCATGCATTTGTGTGTGTGTGTGTGTGTGTGTGTGTGTGTGTGTGTGTGTGTGTGCCTGTCTGTCCACCAATCCACCCACAAAGCTTTGGTCAGTCCAAGGTTAAAGTAGTTATAGGTTATAATAGAAGACACTTGCCCTTATGGAACTGAACCTAAAATCATGTGATCAAGAAGCAAACATCTTATCATGCAGTCATGGATGGACCCATAATATTATTTTTCAAAATGTACTGATGCTAAAAGAAGGCTACCTGGCTAAATCAATTTTTCCTAGCATAAAACATAACTGACAACCACATTCATTAAAGAGAGTATTAACAGATGCTAAAGTATATTCAACAAGAACAGAAACAACAGTTAAAAAATGTGTCTGATCTAACTGTAGGATATGTTTGAACTTGTCTGAAGGATCAGAATTCCATTTTAAACAAAGACAATGCTTCAAATTAACAAATAATTTTACCTGTGTGTTTAGACCTAATTTAATATAAAATGTGTTCAGGAAGTGAAGAGAATTATATAGGACAAACTGGAACGACACTAAGAAAAATGAATAACACTACATACAAAACAAATTTGCTTCCCCAGTTACAGGAAAATATTTTTCAATCAATATACAGATGCATGTGATAGTAAGTGACAACTAGATTAAAATTTTTCCTTTATTCCAGTGTACTGATGGAACTTCTGAACAGCAATAGATCAATAAATTTACATTCATTGATAAAGATCAACTGTACTGATATGTATAATTAATCAATGAGATGACATTTAATTAATTCATATTTACTTTTATTATTATTGTTGTTGTTGTTGTTGTTGTTGTTATTATCATCATCATTATTATTATTATAAAATTTTATCATAAATATTTCACATCCTTAACATTATTTGACTTGTGCGAAGTTTCTTGACTTTTTAT
>NC_068986.1:91729593-91731577 GCF_001194135.2 Octopus bimaculoides | reverse complement strand
ATAACAAACTAAGGAAAAATTCCTTAAAAGGGGTGTGCAATACATCCAGTTATTATAATAGCAAAAGATTGTCTTCAAAATAAACAAGTTTGGTTTAATATTATTTGAGATATATAGAAATATATTTTGATAGTTGCAGATTTGACTTACTTAATTATCCTGTCCATTATAATCTTGTTTTTATTGTAATTGATATTTAGTTGAATGGCTAATGCTCGGGCTCATAATACAGAGGCATTTGAATTAATTTTTTTCACAATTCAGCCATCCTTTCACACAGAATTTCATCTGTCTCCAAACCATTAGCACTGATGAGGCTTATATAAGGGAATTGAATTGTTTATATATCAAAAAATATATATAAGTCAAAACAAATTGTTGGCTTTTTTGTTTTTTTAATAATTGTTTATGTTATCTTATATTATATTCATAGTATACTAAGTGCATGATTAATTTATGGAATGAAGTTCTACAAATCTAATCATATTTGTCAAAAATGGAGGAGATAAGATGTTAAAACGTTGTAAGAAGTTTATTCATGCATACAATCGTTTCATACATAGATATAAATTCATTTTACAATTTGCAAAATCACCACACAGAGAAAAATAATAATAGGAACTTAGAAAAAGAGCAGAGAAGTTGGATTTATGAGTGTCGTGTTTATCTGTTCCTATCTATGTGTGATAGTGATTGGAGTCATGTCAATATAAAAAAATTATTTGGATTGTCAACCGTATCTCTCTATTCAATTTATTGTTTATATATATATATATATATATATATATACATATATTTGAAGAAAAGCAACAAAAATTCAATAGGTTATAGCAGTACATACGTTTCGTACAAGCTCCATTTATTCATGTAGTGTTCTCACTACATGAATAAATTGAGCTTGTACGAAACGTACGTACTGCTATAACCTATTGAATTTTTGTTGCTTTTCTTCAAATTTTATTCACCAAATCTCTTGATTTTGTTTTTGGTTTTTACCCTACCAAATTCTGGTGCCTCAAACATTTTAAGTACCACATTTAATCTTTTGATTAAATCTATATTATTATATATATATATATATATATATATATATATATATATATATACACACACAATATTTTTAAAAAATCAGTATACTGGTCTATGACAAAATATGAGAAAAAGCAGAAAAAAATGCAAACAGTGAAATTAAAAGAAAGTAAGAAAGCCAAGATTTTCGTCCTCTTTGACCGTAAAAACCATAATTAATGTAGCTGGTACAAAATAATATCACAGAAAGGAGGCCAAGGTTTGTAAGATAGTAACTCAATCTGAAGTGGGTGGTGTCCTCTAGTTCAACAAAAGGAACCTGTCCATGTGCTTGCTGGATCCGAAACTTTTAGCAAATAGAAGCACATGGACCATTTTCTTGTATCTTAAATATATCTTAAAATACAAAACTATTAGTTTCTCTTTTGTAATTGTGTATATTAAATGATATTTATCTCTTACTAGATGAAATATTTTTTTGTTGATCATACCTGTAAACTATATATATATATATATATATACATATACATATATACGACGGGCTTCTTTCAGTTTCCGTCCACCAAATCCACTCACAAGGCTCTGGTCAGCCCGAGGCTATAGTAGAAGACACTTGCCCAAGGTGTCACGCAATGGGACTGAACCTGGAACCATGTGGTTGGTAAGCAAGCTACTTACCACACAGTCACTCCTGATACATACATACATACATACATACATACATACAGACAGACAGACAGACATACGTACACTAACCCACACACATGTGCACAAACAAATGAAAAGGAACGCAGTGTGAATAACGGACAGAGACAAAACTATTGAAAAGGCTGCAAGACGCAACAAATGTTTTAGAAAAATACAAAATAAATAAGTGGAAATTATACTGCTGAGCATGTTAAATTATAAGGCACTAAAAGAGAATGACTCTCCTCAGATACAGCAGTATATATAT
>NC_068986.1:91724156-91729122 GCF_001194135.2 Octopus bimaculoides | reverse complement strand
ACACACACACACACACACACACACACACACACACACACACACACACACACACAGGGATAGGATAAGTTTAGAAATTCAAACATTTGCAATAATTATTATAATCGTAAATATTTTGCTCTCAGTTATGCTTCCTTTTGTGATCAGGTCATGCATTTTGAAACAGGTATGTTTTGAAGAAAATATTAAAGAAAAAACAATAGAAGGAAAACAAAGAACAAAAAGCTACTTACCAAATCCTGGTATGAGAATATTACATGCAAGACAGACAGAGGCAACTTCTATGGGCAAATAAGGTATACAGGATTGAAATAGGGCTGTTCTCTCTTGAATTTTGTTTTGATCCTCATCACTATTTGAGCTGTCACTTTCAATATCATAAAGTTCACTCTCTTTCAAATCTTCTGTCTTTGCCAATTCTAGGCTGTGTTTGCGAGAGTCTGATTCAGAAACAAGGACCATTTGATCCTCTTCTTCATTGGCTTTGCTATAGGAATCAATTTCAGAGATGTTCAATGATAAAGTCCCAGAAGGTAATTTCTTCTCCTGTTCATTTGGTTCTTCTGTGGTTCCTGATTTCAAATTATTACTGTTATCATTTTTTACTTCAGCCAGGTTGTTCTCTGTAGTTTTTATGACTTTATCTTCTTGGTTATTTTCAGTAGATTTTACAGTTTTATTAGCATGGCTATTCTTAGTAGTTTTTATTACATTGTCACTCTTGTTATTTTCTGTAGTTTCTACTGCTTTATCAACATCGCTTTTCTCTGTGTGTTTTTCATTAGATTTCCTATAGTGTTTTGTCTTTGTATTTGAAATCTTTCCATTTAAACTTTTGGTTGTGTCTTCCTGCTGAGACAGAAGGGAATTTCTGGATTGCTCATTTAGTAAATGTTTATTGTTTTTCACAGTGTTATTAATATTTTGGTTAGACATTGCTGCAGTTTGCTTTTGTTATTTATAGCAAAATTATACATACATGCATATATATATACATACATGCATATATATATACATACGTGCATATATATATATATATATATATATATATATATATATATATATATATATATATATATATATATATATATATATATATATAAGGAAGAAACAGATAGATAGATTAAAGATTGTTCAATAGTTAATAGAATCCAGAGAAAAGATAATGTCACCTCAAGAATTATTATATTCTTGAGAGGAAGAAAATGTCACTGATTCGTGGAAAGTCCAAGATAATAACTGATGGGAATTTGAACCTGAAAAACAAGTTGAATAATATTATTGCATATTATTGATAAAGGAAATAATGTATAAATAATTTTCTTGCAATATGGAAGATACATACATATAAGCCATTGAAAAACACACGAAAATTGTTAACTTCATTTAAACATTATTATTTGGAGTCACAATTTCCATTGCACTAACTGCAACTTGGTTACTAATATAGTTCCACAGTGCATAGTTACAGTGGAATTATATTGGTGACAAGGTTGCAGTAAGTGCAACAAAAGTTTGACACAAAATCATAAACTTTTTAGTGAAGTTAACAATTTTTGTAAGTCTTCCAGTCTATAATTGCTTTAATTTCAATACACAGTCACAGACAAGTACATCTTCAGAATAACAAGCAATATGTTAATCAAATATAGAATATAAGAGCATTGATAGTTAAGGCAACAGAGTTGAAAATATGGTGGAGGACATATCAATGGTGAGGAACACATCAATAGATTGATATGAGTCAATCAAAACTTAAGGACACACACACACAATCACACATGCACACACACACACACACAATACACACATACACTTGTACATATATATGCATATACATATCAACCCTTTAGCATTTAAACTGGCCATACCAAGCCCAAATACTTTACTTATATTATGTTTGAACTGGCTGGATCAGGCCTCTCACACCTGCTCTACAATATCATTCTAAAACTAAACAATAACATTATTGAATACAGTTCTATATTTAAGAGGTGAGGAATTATGTACATTATTTACATTTGACAGATATTTGTTCTCATCATGTTTGTTGTTAACACAACATTTCGGCTGATATAACCTCCAGCCTTCCTCAGGTGCCTTGGGGAAATTTCGATCCTGGGTTCTCATTCCTATGTTATTTTTTCCATCATCATCATCATCATCATCATCATCATCATTATCACCATCATCACCACCACCACCACCACCACCACCACCACCACCACCACCACCACCACCACCACCACCATCATCATCATCATCATCATCATCATCGTCATCATCATCATCATTATTATTATTATTACTATAATCATTGTTCAGGTCACTGCCTGAATTGAACTCGGAATCTTGGGGTTAGTATCCCGCACTCTTAACCACTACGCCATATGCCCGTGGGCATGTATGTCGTCATCATCATCATCATTATCATCATTATCACCATCACCCCCCCCATCCCCTAATTGTCATTTAATGTCCATGCTCAAAGCTATGCTGGTTTGTGTTGGACGGTTTGACAGGAATATAAGCACACACACACTTATATTAACAGAAGGCTTCAGGCTAAGTTTGACAGTCTGCATAAAAGGGGGAAAAAATTTCAGTATTTCATTCAAAAATAAAAGTATTTTAAATAATCAAAAAAATATCAACAAGATTATGGCTGACGGATAACACTCTATTCAGAGTAGCTGCCCTCAGCTTCAATCATGATAGCTCTGGAACCTGGCACATGCATTCCTCACTGTTTACTTGGGAACACCTCCTTGATCTTGACCAACAGCCTGGCCCTAGTGTTGCTGGCGGAGTGGTTGGTGTCTTTCTCAATTGTGTCTCATCATCATCGTTTAATGTCCCCATTCCATGCTGACATGGGTTGGATTGTTTGACAGGAGCATGCACCAGACTTCTGTGTCTGTTTTAGCAGGGTTTTTATGGGTGGAAGCCCTTCCCAACACCAACCACCCAACAGAATGGGCTGAATGCTTTTTACATGGCATCAGCACTGGCAGGGTCACCAAGTAATTTGTATGGGATTACAATCAGGAGAATTAGGAGGCCAGATATTGGGGCTGGTGAAGTTACAGAAATTCTCTGACAACCACCTCTGACTCTTTCTGGGGGTATGGCAACGAGCTGAATCTTGCTGCCACACATATGGCACTCCAGCAGCAACCCTCTCCAGCCAGAGTTTGACCACAGCCTCCCATAGCTTCAATTAGCCTAAGGCCATGTTTCAAATCGAGCCTAAGGCCTTGTTCAAAGATGTGGGGTAGCATGATATCACCATCACTGATGATACACCCAAAGACTATCACAGTCTAAGAGAACTTGGTTTTCATGATATGTGTGACATTGCGTGGATGCATAGATTGTAGGCAAGCCACCTGCTGTCCTGGGTGTTGAACAACTTGTCTAAGCATAAGTTCTTTTCATCTGACAAGAACTGGATCATATTCAGCAGAGCAGGATGCCTCAGCTTCTTCAGGAGCTTCTTTACCTTCGTCAGACTATTCTCCTTCGCCTTGGCTGTCAGAATTTGTCCCTTGTACCTCTTGTAGTGAAGGTCCTCATTCAGGTCCATCTTCAAGATGGCTACTCCAACACCGATGTCTCTTGCCAAAGTTCAGATTCCCTTGCTCGGATTTTCCATTAACTTGTCCTGCATTTGTTGGATGAATTCTGGTATGCAGACACAGTCAGGATCCCAGCTGTGTCCCTTCCACCTGGCTATAGTTTTGCAGTCTTCATTGCAGCTGTCTGTCATGTCTCCCAGCATTTACAGTGTTCACAGAGAATTGAGCAGCAGTCCTGATGTTAAAATTTTGATATCCATCATGAAGCATCATGTTACAGTTAACTGTTTTCTAATATTCAAATGGTTTCCTGTCTTCCATGTCAGCTAACTTCTTCGCAACTACAACTTAAATTTTTATGTTCACCAAACACTGTCAACTCTTCACATTAAGATCTTCCTGAAAAAAGAAGTTATAAAAAATTGTGAGATGTTGTCCGAACACCCTGTATATTTATATACATAAATACACACTCACACACACACACACACATTCCCACACACATACATACGTGCACACACACACACACACATACGTACATACACCCACCCACCCATCCACCCCCACCACACACACATATGAGAGGTGTTCATTAAAGATTTCCCCTGACCCACTTCCGGTTATTGCAGGAAACGGAACTTGTACAGATGTAATTATGCATGTCTCTACATGTCACATTATAAATTGTAGCTTTCCTCTTATATTCGTTTGCCTTTAACAGCTGTTGAAGTGGACTAATATGTTATAATGTAGGCCATTGAATGCAGATCAGTGACCAGGTTCTTATATTTGAAAGGTTGTACATCAAAAGAGATTTTTGATGAGATGAAAGACGTTTATGGTGACGATGCACCATCATATGACATAGTCAAGCACTGGCATCACCAGTTCAAATGTGGTTGGAGATATTAATGGAAACTGCTCCTATTCTTGGATGACCACTCTCTGCCATTGATGATGATACCATCCATAAAGTAGAAACTGCCATTTTACAGTATCACCACATAACTATTTAGCAACTAGCCCAAAATGTAAAGATAAGCATAGGGTCCATGGAAAAAATCATTCATGCCCTTTTGCACATGCAGAAGTTGTGTGCACAATGGATTCCCCAGATGCTCACACCTTTTCAGGAGCAGGAAGGAGTCAATTGCTCCCAGGCTTTTTTGGCAATGTGCCAGAAATTGAGGAGGACTTGTTTGGCAGACTTATCACACAGATCGTTGCCAGTGCCCCTGGACTGGCTTGTGCGGGTGGCACATAAAAGACACCATTTCGAGCGTGGCCGTTTTCGTGCGGGTGACACGTAAAAGCACCCACTACACTCTCTGAGTGGTTGGCGTTAGGAAGGGCATCCAGCTGTAGAAACTCTGCCAAATCAGACTGGAGCC
>NC_068986.1:91723264-91724146 GCF_001194135.2 Octopus bimaculoides | reverse complement strand
CTACACTCTCTGAGTGGTTGGCGTTAGGAAGGGCATCCAGCTGTAGAAACTCTGCCAAATCAGACTGGAGCCTGGTGTTGCCATCCGGTTTCACCAGTCCTCAGTCAAATCGTCCAACCCATGCTAGCATGGAAAGCGGACGTTAAACGATGATGATGATGATGATGATCACACAGGATGAAACATTGGTCCATCCTGTGCTGGTAGCATGTAAAAAGTACCATTTGAGTGTGGTTGATGCCAGTCACACTGGACTGGCTCCTCTGCTGGTGACATGTAAAAAGCACCATACAAAACGGTCGATGCCAGTGCCACCTGACTGGTCCCATGCCAGTGGCATATAAAAAGCACCATTTGACTGGCTCTCATGCTGGTGGCATGTAAAAAGCACCCACTACACTCTCGGAATGGTCGGCATTAAGAAGGGCATCCAGCTGTAAAAACCTTGCCAGATCAGATTGGAGCCTGGTACATACCCCTGGCTTACCAGTCCTCAGTCAAACCGTCCAACCCATGCCAGCATGGAAAGTGGACGTTGAACGATGATGATGATGATGATGATGATGATATACACACACACACACACACACACATATATATATATATATATATATGAATATTTAGCAGAAGTAACAGAGTGACATAAGGTCCAGGCATTATCTGTTACTTCTGCTAAATATTAATAAAAAAATATAAATATACATATTATAGGCATAGGAGTGGCTGTATGGTAAGTAGCTTGCTTACCAACCACATGGTTCTGGGATCAGTTCCACTGCATGGCACCTTGAGCAAGTGTTTTCTACTATAGCTTCATTCTGACCAAAGCCTTGTGAGTGGATTTGGTAGACAGAAATTGAAAGAAGCCCGTTGTGTATATAT